>NW_012147997.1:1849822-1852228 GCF_000956105.1 Propithecus coquereli | reverse complement strand
TTACATAGTTTTGTTCCACTTTACTTGAATTTTAGAAATTTTATTTCTATAATAATTATGTTGCTATTTCATTGTATAAGAGAGGGAGTGTGCAAGAAAGAGGAAGAGTGTGTTTGTGTGTGTGTGTGACTGTTGTGTATATGAATAATCTACCACATACAAGATATAAAAATACGATGAAGTGTGTGGTGTGTGGACCACAGCCTTCGCAAATACCATCCTGATAAGTGGGAGGTGATTGAGATGATGTTTGGATATCATTTCTAACTTGCCTGCATTCCGAAGTTTATTCCTATTAATACTTTGCCAAAAGTTTAACTGTAACATTGCTATATCTTGTATACGGGACTCATGATCTTTAGTTATGGGGATCATAAAATTTGTTTAATAAATCAGGACACTTTGAAAACAAAACAGGCTTCAAGAATAAACCAAGACCAATCCTTAGGCAATACCTGGATCCCGTAGATACTCTACTGGCTTTAACAGTGAAAATACATTGTGAGTTTTCACAAAGTTGGTAGGTTCTGATCCCCAGCAGGTACTGTGCCTGTCTTTCACACAGCTAGAAGGAAGGATTGTTAGTCGCCTATGCTTACACCATGATTATTAATAAAGTGACATTTGTTTAAGTGAGTAAGCACCTGCTGCCATGGAAGGTGTCCTAAGCAAGAATATGAAACAAATTGTTGCAGTTGGCTAAGACCCAGAGGGAAAATGAAGACCAGAAGAAAAAGCATTCTTTCCTTAATTTCTCACCCACATTTTACAACACATTGCATACTCGCCCTCAGTTGCTTATGCAGAACACAGGCTGTTTTCTTTTGTTCTCAGTCCTCATGTAACTGATGGCATTTTAAATGAGTTTTAATACAAAATGCCTCACACATTGCCACCCTATACCTGATTTAATCCATTGTATGAGCTGCCTCTTCACACATTTAGCCTTCATTATTCCCCTTTCCCTGGTGAATTATTTTTAGTAGTAAAAAAAAGTGATCATGTTTTGAAAAGTACTGCCTTCTGGCACATATTTAAAATGCCTAAGGGTGCTCAGGTAAAATTGAGATAGCAGTAGGTACAGATGGGTCCCCACCAATATCTTGGCATTTTATTTCAATTATTTTCTGTCATTCAATATGGCCCACAGCAGGAAGAGTTTGCATATTGCAGTTTATTATTTTTCTAGAAAATTGGGATAATACCAATACTAACCAAAACAATCCATTCAATTACAATATGTGAGCAATCTTCATCTTTAAGCTAATATATATCCATAATTCTTTCCTGAGGTTTCTTATTTCAATTATCTTTACCACAAGGGCAGACAGGCTTCAAATAACTGTCTGATGCTGGAAAACAACAAATCTTTTTCTTGTGAATTAGCATCCATGCTAGACACTGATATAATGAAATAGATTTTATGCCAAATCTCATTCTTGAATTGTGCATGAATAGATTCAGTATTTCAGTAGAAAGACTTTAAATATCAAGTTTAATTGAGCTCTGATATCACATTTCTCCAGAATTTCTTACTACAGGATAAAGTTGTTCATCTAAAAAGCACAGTCTGTCCCAAGCAGATGTATGCCATAAAAAAAATCACATAAATTTTCTTCTTTAAATTTTCTCATAGTATAACATATGAATCCATGTTTACTGTGGTAATCAGCCAAACTAGCAAAATGAGGAATAATTTTTATTTTTATAATTGCGATGCTGCTCATTTCTAGGTACCCAGTATTGGCTATTCCCATGTTTTATCTGAATCACATGGTGTATTTACTAGCTCTGTTATCTTGGAAAAATCACCAAGTGCAAAAACTTATTCTCTCATTTTTGCTGCCAATCCCATCCTGTGAAGAGGAATTAAAAAAAAAAAAGACTATGTGTGTAAAAATTCTAAAACACTGAAAGTGTCAAAAGACAATAGAGAATAGATTTTTAAGCTTGAGAAGACAAAATATTTGTGATCATTAAGAATAAAATCTTGGTGGCTTTGATTAAGAACGGCTTGTTTTAGTTGGAAGTCATCTTCTAGATCTTTATTCTCAGGATGTATGCAATTTGGAAATGTCTGAGATAAAAACTGCTGCCTAACTTGTCACCTGGTTTTCTTCCAATGCACAGAAAGAACTAGAAGCCCTTCAACAAATGGATTGTGTGTACCATCTGGCCATTTTGTGTTCCATAGTAAATTTTATACTAAAAATGTCTTTCTTCTTCCCACACCAGAACATAAGAAATTTGCTATCTTTCTTGGTCTGATGTATAACAGTTTAGTCTTTAATATAAGTTGTTGATGGCTGGAATTGTGTAAGATGTAGTTGCACATCAACTATAATTTAAAAATCATAAACTCTGTCACTCTATTAGTGAGAAATTGCAAATATTTCTAAGGTGTAA
>NW_012147997.1:1845070-1845777 GCF_000956105.1 Propithecus coquereli | reverse complement strand
AAATACGTGGCACTGGTACTGCTAATGCTTAGCCTTTGGAGTTCACTCAAAAGCTGTACCATAAGAAGTCAAATCACCTCATCTACAGAGCTCTGCTTTCTTGTAAAAGTGTAAGTCTTTATTAAAAAGAAAAGCACAAATTAGACCAGCATGAATAGAAATTAATAATAGAAATGTTATTAGCAGCAGTTTTAAAAGTTGTTGACACATTGCAATATTTTTCTAATTTACTCTAATTTCCCTAATTAATTGTACTATTGTGATTTTTGAAGCATTCTTACATAAATTAAAAAGAAGATCAAAGGCCATCTGCACAAATTTTTTGAAAGAAGTTTCATTTGCAAGGAATTTCCATTTTATTTTAACAGATTTTTTTTATGAAATAAATTAATCCACATTTTAAAAAAATATAAATCACAGCTCCCATTTAAAGCAAACATTTTCATTTTTAGTTACGCATGGGATACCTTCATTTACCTGATACCATACACGTGTCTTAATTTGCTCTATACCCCTCATGTCAGAGGTAGCAATATATTTAGAAGGGCAAACATCTACTTCTGGATTTCATTTCCAGCTATGTAATTTCCAGGTGCATGAAAAGACATTTTTAAGATTATTTCTGTAGAAATACTTGCTTTTCATCTACCCCAAAATATATCCACTTTAGCAAAGTTAATTCTTTCCATAGGCTTGGAAACAATTTT
>NW_012147997.1:1841264-1843255 GCF_000956105.1 Propithecus coquereli | reverse complement strand
TGTGTCATCAAACAGTGCCTTGCACATTTGAATGACTTAAAATTTTAAAAGCTGCTAAAATTTTAGTTTCTTCTGTTAGTAGCTATATCAACTATACATATTCAACATTCAAAAGGAGTCATCTTGTATTGTGTGTCTCAAGATTCAATTATGGATCATTTTGTCGCAGATTTGAAAACAATTACTAGCCCTTGAAGCCTGAATTAGGGGTATCTATATAGAGAGGGAATTACTGGGTTATCAAAAGTCTGAATAGATTTTCAGGTCAGTCTATCTCTGATAGACTTCATAACAGGTATATTGGATGTTAGGCTCTTCTACTTTTACTTTTTATAGATAATGGCATGTTGAGTTTATACAATTGTTTATACAAAATAAATGGCTGCTCTTGCCTTAACCCCCTCATTAGAAGAGTCCCGATCCTCATCCAAAATAACAAAATCATAAGAATCTTCAGTTCCTACTGCTACTACCATGGGAGGCCCAAGCTGTAGAATCTTTGATGCTTTCTGCTCTCAAGGTTCTGATCTATTCCTTTCTGCCCTCATGACATCTGCCCATGACCTTGCTCAGAGGGATTCAATACTCATTCAAAGATCCCTTTAACGTGGTGAAAGCTCAAGTTTTTATTTATATTTATTGAAATGCAATATACAAATGTCTTCATTTGTTTGTGCTGTCATAATGGAATACTTCGGACTGCAATTTATAAAGGAATTCCTCGTGGTTCTAACGACTGGGAAGTCCAAGATGGAGCAGCTGGCATTTGGAGAGGGCCTTCTCGCTGAGTCATCCCATAGTCAAAGGTGGAAGGGCAAAGAGAGGGCCAGAGAGGGCCAGAGAGAGCAAGAGATTGAACTCCCAGCCTCAGCCCTTTTATACTCAGCATTAATCCATTCATGAGGGTGGAGACCTCATGACATAACCACCTCCAGTTAGGCTCCACCACCCTGCATGGTTGTGTTGGGGATTAAGTTTTCAACACACACTTTTTGGCGATACATTCAAACCACAGCAACATAAACATTTTCTTTTTTTTAAGTGTTCAATTTAATGAATTTTGAGAGATGTTGACAGTAGTGTAACAACCACCTCAATGGAGATATTGAATTTGTTCTCGCCCCCAAAATTCCCTTGTGCTAGACTATTTTTGTATCAACCTAAAATTCATGTGTTGAAATCTAATACCCACTAAGATGATATTTGGAGGTGGGTCCTTTTGGGAGTTGATTAGGTCATGAGGACAGAGTCCTCATAAATGGGATTAGTGCTTTTATTAAGGAGACCTCAGAGATATCCCTTCCTTCTGCAAGGTGAGGACATGGCAAAGTGACAACCATCTAAGAGCTAGGGAGCAGACCCTCACTGGACTGTCAACACCTTGATCTTAGACTTCTAGTCTCCAAACCTCTGAGAAAAAAAATCTGTTATTTATAAGCCACCTAGTCCATGATATTCTGTTATAGCGGCCTAAACAGAATAAGGCATATTATGCTCCTTTGTAATCATCCCTCATCCCCATCACTACACCCAGCCCCTTTCTACCCCTGATAAGATTTCTGTTCCTATAGTTTTGTCTGTTATAGAATATCTTGTAGATAAACTAGTACATAATGTAGCCTTGTCTGCTTTTTTTTAATTTAATTTAATTCTTTGGACATTCATCCATGTTGCTACATACCACTACAGTTTATTCTTTTTTGTTAAAATTTCCAGAAAACTGGCATATATAGTAAACTGTCCTTGTGTGGGGATTCTTTTAGAAAAGCGTATTGTGAAAAGCAGGAACTTGGGGATTGTAAGCCTTACTTTATAGAATATTCTTCTTTTTTTAGAAAGCAATTTTTATTAACATTTCTAAAAGTCACTGGAGCCCTGATGTCACTATCTGGATACCTGGCTGATGTAAACCATGATAAGGGAATTGAATAGCACTATTAGGCATCTACCCAAAAGAACACAAAACATTCTATGATAAAGACATCTGCACC
>NW_012147997.1:1839106-1839654 GCF_000956105.1 Propithecus coquereli | reverse complement strand
TGGAAGGGATAATCAAGTCTAAAATCTTCTATAGTTCAGGAAGAGATTATTCTTATATTGTTCAGGAAGAGATTATTGATTAATTTTGTAATATTTTGACTCAATTCTGATTGATAGAGGATAGGAACTCCTACTAAGGTCACAGGAGATGTGGAAAAAACAGTCATGCTATTTGATAAAATGAAAATATGAAGAACTCTAAAGGAACATGTGTAGAATATACTTAGCCTTTTTAAGCACATGGAACCTATAAAAATTACCCTATACTAAGCCACAAAGTAAGATCAAGAAATATCAAAGAATTGTTGATACTGTATAGAGCCCAATACTTAACCACAATGCAATGAAATTGGAAATAAATGCTAACAATTATGCAAAACAACCAAATATTTTGATATAAATGCACTTTTACTGATAAATATTTCATTTATCAAAGAATTCATACTGTAAATTTTTAAAAATCCTGATCAAATTAATGCAAACACACTAAAGTGCACTTTGCAATATCATAATAATGATTAAAAATACTAGAGTATTAAGAAGTTGTG
>NW_012147997.1:1829262-1830186 GCF_000956105.1 Propithecus coquereli | reverse complement strand
AAATCAGAGTCTCTCAACAGAAGAATTACCCAAGCAAAATAAAGAATTAGTGAACTTGAAGACAGGCTATATGAAAATATAGTCAGAAAAGAAAAAAATAATAAAAAAGAATGAAGCATACCTACAAGATCTAAAAAATAGCATCAAAAGGGCCAGGCTAAGAGTTATTGGCCTTAAAGAGATGGTAGAGAGATTGAGATAGAAAGTTTATTCAAAGAAATAATAACACAGAACTTCCCAAACCTAGATAAAGATATCAATATTCATAGAACACCAAGCAGATATAACCCAAATAATACTACCTCAAGACATTGAGGTCAACAGATATATGAAAAAATACTCAACATCATTAATCATCAGTGAAATTCAAATCAAAACTACAATGAGATATCATCTCACCCCAGTTCAAATGGCTTTTATCAAAAAGAGGCAACAAAGAATGCTGGCAAGTGTATGGAGAAAGGGGAACCCTTGTACACTGTGGGTGGAAATGTAAATTAGTACAGCCACTATGGAGAAGAATACAGAGATCCTTAGAAAACCTAAAAATAGAACTATCACATGATCCAGCAATCACACTACTAAGTAAATATCCAAAGGAAAGGAAATAAGCATATTAAAGAGATTTATGCACTTCCATGTTTATTGCAGCACTATTCACAATAGCCAAGATTTGGAATCAACCTAAGAGTCCATGAATGGATTTATGGATAAAGAAAATGCGTCACATATACACAATGGAATGTCATTCAGCCATAAAAATAATGAAATCTTGTCATTTGCAACAACATGGATGGAACTGGAGTGCATTATGTGAAATGAAATAAGCCAAGCACAGAAAGACAAATTTTGCATGTTCTCATTTACATGTTGGAGCTAAAAGTTAAAGTAATTGGTCTCATGGAGTTAGATAGTAGAATGATG
>NW_012147997.1:1826833-1829212 GCF_000956105.1 Propithecus coquereli | reverse complement strand
TCTGTGAGGACATATATTTTTATATGGATATAGAAATATTAAAATTTACCTGTCTGATTCTTGATAACTGTAATCTACATAATTAGTTTATATGTTTCTCTCTCACCTTCAGTCAAAGGCTTGTGAATTTATGGAAATACTTATTATCATTTTAGTTATGATGTCATGAGACCCTGGAAATAGAAGAAACTAGGCATTATCATATGAAAGATAAATGGCTTAAACAGATGGCACTTAATATCATTACACACATTGGTCACTTGGGAAAGTTCACAATTACTGGAGTGAATACCAATTACAGTAATGTTGACCTCACAGTCACTGAATAAACTTCGTCAAAAGATACCATTTAGAAGAATACACAAACAATACAAATAATACCTTTAATTCTGTTCAGACTTCAGTTAGCAATAAAACCAAAAAAGGGATATTTTTAAAAGTTTCTTTCAGAGACATATTTAAAGGCATAATTATATTTTTAAGAACTTCTCAGATTTCCACAAGAACCCTAAATGTCTTCAATGGACAGATTAAAAAGTTCATAAATGAAACCAGCTGCCCAGCATTGCTGATTTCACATCATTTGATATCTTCAAATTGTACCAACGCTTAATAAGGATATTATTGAGGGAATCATGCAAGAGGAATATTAACAGATGTGCTATAAGTTTAGTTGTAATGGATATATACATTTCAGATATCATCCAGAGCAAATACTTACATGGTCCTGCCAAATTATATGTTGCTCTACACTGAAGCTTTGAACAACTCAATTGCCAAATGTAGACAAATTGATGACATGATTAGATCACAAGTTGATTTAGTGGTCTTCCTTATATTATTTTTTAATTGGGGCCTGAATGGAGAGTGTTGGTTAAGAAATGGTGACCTAGGAGGAGGCAGAGCAAGATGGCCAAATAGAACCCTCCAGCAGTCATTCCCTGCAAGAACACCAAATTGAACAATTATCCAGGCAAGAAAGCACTTTCATAAGAACCAAAAATTAGGTAAATGAGTCCAGTACCTGGTTTTAACAACATAGCAAAGAAAGAAGCACTGAAGAGCATGGGAAAGACAGTCTTGTAGTCCCTATACCGCCTCCTTCTTTACACCGCCCTCCCCACATACCCAGTGCCTTGTAGAGAGCAAATCTGTGTGCTTGGGGAAGGGAGAGCTAAGTGATTACAGGAATTTGCATTGAACTGTCACATCAGAACACAACAAAGGGCAGAATTCTGCTAGTGCCTGTGGATGGAGGGAACATTTAGACCAGCCTGGGACAGAAGGATATTCTCTGCCCCAGTGGTAGGGCCCTGAGTTCCAGCTAGTTCCACGACATGGTGACTAAAGTGACCTGGGGCCCAGAGTAAATTTGAAAGGCAAGACACAAAGACTAAAGTCCATGAGGCAAATCCTGGTGCTATACTAGGCTTGAAGTCTTGAACTTGATTAACACATGACCCAATGAGATACCAGCTATGGTGAACAAGGGAGTGCCTATATCACCCATCCCCAATCTCAGGCAGTTCAGTTCAAGGAGAGACTCCTTCCACTTGGGGAAAGGAAAGGGATTAGTATAGAGGACTCTGTCTTCCAACTTGGGTACTGGCTCAGCCATAGTTAAATAAAGCACCAAGAAGATTCCTAAAGCCCTGGATTTTAGGCCTTAGCTGGTGGACAGTATTTGTAGACCCACCCTTGCTGCTCTGAAGGAAAGGACATAGTCCTGGCAGGATTCACCATCTGCTGACTAAAGAGCCCTCACATCAAGTGGTATCCAGGGCACAGTCTCCATGGGCCTTGGGTGAGATCCAGTACTGTACTGGCTTCAGGTGTGACCCAATTCAGTCCCAGCTCTGGTGGCCACAGGAATACTAGCTTCATTCCTCCCCCAAATCCAGAGAGCCCAGCATGGAGAGTGAGATTCCTTCTGTTTGGGGAAAGGTGAGGAAAGAGAAGGAAACACTTTGCCTGGTAAACCAGGGAATTCTTGTATCTTACCCAAGTCCACCAAGGTGGTACCTCCAGCAGTCTGCAAGAGTCTCAGCTTTACTGGGCTTGGGATGCTCTCTATTGCTGATACAGCTATAGTGACCAAAGACTTAGATCACAACACTCAATATGTGGAATATGTGGAAAACCTTTTCAAGAAGCCTTTGAATATCTGGAAAGACCAGACAATGAAGATTAAAATAAATACCTAACTCTTCAATGCCCAGACTTTGATGAATATCCACAAGCATCAAGAATATCCAGGTAAATGTGACCTTCTCAAACAACCTAAACAAGACACTGTGACCAATTTTGGAGTGAAAGAAATATGTGACCTTTCAAATAGAGAGTTCAAAGTATCCGTTTTGAGGAAGCTCAATGAACTTC
>NW_012147997.1:1817041-1817518 GCF_000956105.1 Propithecus coquereli | reverse complement strand
GAGAAACGAATCCTTTCCTGGAAATATTCAGACTTACCTTCAAAGTGTTATTTTAAAAGCTGCAACACCTAGGGAGTTATTAATGATTCGATTTTTTTTCTATGAATTGTGAAGTAGTTTAATATCCAATGGGCATTATTGACAGACAAGTTACTTTGAGTTGTGTTTGAGAAGCAAAATCACTTTGTCGAATAAATCTATTTTTGAGAAGTCCCTAACACATAGAGGCCCATTAAGAATATTATATAATTCAATAGTTAATGGAAAAATAAAGGGGAGATAAAGCACATTATTAAAGTAAACAAATAAATTATACAAGAGGGCTGTCTGGAACATATCGAGCCATGTAATATGAAAATTGCATACTAACAATGGCTGGATATATTCTGAACAGTCCCTGTATATTATATATATTAAGATGACTGGTTTATGAAACAAAACCAAGATAAAGCAGTCTTACACATTTGATTTATAAAA
>NW_012147997.1:1814850-1815440 GCF_000956105.1 Propithecus coquereli | reverse complement strand
TATCCAGAATATATAGAGAGAACCTAAAACTCAACAACAAACTAAAACAAACAATCCAATTCAAAAATGGGCAAAGAACTTGAACAGACATTTCTCCAAAGAAGATATGCGAATGGTTAAGCTCATGAAAGGATGCTCAATAGAATCAGTCATTAGGGAAATGTAAATAAAAGTCAATGACATATCCCATTAGGATAGCTACCATAAAAGGAAAAAAAAACAGAGAACAACAAGTGTTAACAAGGATATGGTTAATTAGAACCCTGTGCGCTGTTGGTGAGGATGTAAAATGATAAACCCACTGTATAATACAGTATGTCCATTCTTCAAAAAATTAAAAATACAGTTACCATACAATCCAGTAATTCCACTTCTGGGTATATATCCCAAAGAAATTCAAAGCAGGGTCTCAAAGAGGTATTTGTACACACATGTTAATTGCAATATTATTAACAATACCTAAAATGTGGAAGCAATCCAAGGGTCTATGAATGGATAAGCAAAATGTGGTATATACAAGCAAATGAATATTAATCAGCCTTAAAAAGAAATGAAATTCTGACATATGCTAACATATCAGTAAAACTTGA
>NW_012147997.1:1812639-1813091 GCF_000956105.1 Propithecus coquereli | reverse complement strand
ACTAAGCTACCAAAACAGAAATCACAACAAAATTATAAAACACTTAGAGAAGAATAAAAACAAAAAGAAAGCAATACCTATGGAACACAGTGAGAGAAATGCTAGGGGGAAAAGTTATAGTTATAAATGCTTATATTAAGAAAGAATGATCTCAAATCAACAACTCATCTTCACAATTTAAGGAACTAGAAAAAGAAGAACAAACTAAACAGCAGACAGAAAGAAATAATAAAAAATGAGAGTAAAGATAAATAAAATAGGAAATTTAAAAAGTAGAGAAAAGTTAATGAAACCCAGTTGGTTCCTGAAGAAGATCAACAAAACTACAAACCTTTAGCTAGACAGACTGAGAAAAAAGAAAGACAACTCAAGTTACTAAAGTCACAAATGAAAATGAGGACATATCTATTGCTTCTACAGAAATAAAAAGGATTATAAGAGAGTACTATGAA
>NW_012147997.1:1811638-1812549 GCF_000956105.1 Propithecus coquereli | reverse complement strand
GAGCTCTCTTTGTATCAAATAGTGGTTTATCTAGAGATCCTAATCTGTGTTATAGTCATTTTCCAATCCTGCCTCTGAAAACTCACCAAATAAAGAAGAAATAAAACTCTTGGATTCTTGTAGTTAAAAGAAAGAAAGAAAGAAAGAAGACACCACCATGATAGGCATTTCACTTTTAGCATATTGGTTATTCCAAAAACTAGAGTAAAAGAAAAATTAACTCAATAATTGGTCTGAGAACTTTCTTCAACCAATGTGATTTTAAATAGTGCATCTGTGACTGCTTAACAATACACTCTGTACTTCTTTTATCCTTACTCCTTTGAAGAACACATTGGACCTGTTCAATAATACAACATTTTTGCAGTAGTCTTTACCAAAATGTAAGAGTGTTTTAATTTTTACTTGTAGTGGTGTGTTGAAATGGCCTTTCAATTATTTCCTGATGAAAATATTTAGGTATCCTATTACTAGAAAGGTTTAAAGATTGGTATTGTTTTTAAAAGAGCATACTAGATCCATTATATTAAGGATCAAAGGATCAGGCCGAGTTATTGTGCTTAATCAGAGTAGCCATGCCAAAAATAAGACAAATGAAACTAAGTATATGGCAATTGTTAATAAGTAATTAAGTATTGATGTTTTCTGGACTTTTGACAAGTGAGATTTAATGGTTTTGAGGTAATGTCATTGCTACTCTATTAAAGTGCTTAAAGAACTGAAATAAGCTTTTTAATGAATAATTTAGCAGATTTCAAATGTCTACCCCGTGATGACTGTAGTTTGGTTGATATCAAAAATTTAGCTGGGAAATCTTGGGTGTGGGTTAATGAGATTTGTTGGTCTTTGTCAGTATCTTTACCTTAAAGAGAATCATACACTATACAAGTTTATCATAACTTTACTTTAAA
>NW_012147997.1:1798072-1799117 GCF_000956105.1 Propithecus coquereli | reverse complement strand
ATTAAGAAAACAAAACTGTGTCCTATCATTTGTGATCCTGTCACCTGTCATTGGACTTTAGATAGGATGAACAAAATATAGTCCCATAGGAGCCACACTTAATGGGCTACCATATTAGTGCTGGACTGCCTTAGAGAGACTTAGTTTATTTGTCCATAGCAGCGATTCTCCAACTCCAGTATGCAATGGGGTTACACAGAAAACATGTTATAAAAGAGATTGCTGAGATCTACAGCCTGAGTTTGTGATTCAGTAGATAATGGGGAAAGGCCCAAGAATTTGTGTCTCAACATAACACTGCTGCTGTTGGTTCAAGGACCACACTTTGAAAATCGATGATGTGCTTGATTTGATTTCAGGAAAATTATGCCCTGTGTGTCTCCAAGTCTCTGTCCAGATAATCCCTAACATAATCACATAGAGTTTCATTTATTTACAAGTTGCTTATACAAGAGTAAAAAGTCAAACTGGTAGCACAAATACAACATGCTTTTCCAGAATTGATCGTTTTGTCCCTACTATTTGCTCAACATGTCCAGCGTTCCTGCCTGTCCACCTTCCAACTTTGTTACTGCTTCCTCCACTGAAACAAGGTCCTGGTCGACAATCAAAAAATATTTTCCAAGACTTCACAATCACCTTAGAATAATTCCTAAACTTTATACTCTCATAACAATCCAGTATACCATTATGTGATACTTGGCACATTTTTCTTTTTATTGATGATTTTCTATGCTCTCTTACAAATGTATAAGTACATCTTAATAATTTTTGTGTCTAAATTATCTTACTCAAAATAGTCTTTTGATAAACATTTTTTGAATAAGCATTCATTGGACCCACACAAGAAGGGGGAATGGTGCTGACTTAGCACCGTTTTCCATTTCTATGAGGAGGGTGAGTCATCTAAAATTAGGCCTGCAATATCATTTTTTCTAAGCACAGAACAGATTTTTTTCTTGGATTTTCTTTGCAATAAGCCTTGATTTCAAAACATAAGCAATGGAAAAATAACAAATTTTTATTTCAGGATGCTCTATGCTAT
>NW_012147997.1:1795723-1798022 GCF_000956105.1 Propithecus coquereli | reverse complement strand
TCAAGAGGAAGTATGACAAAATGCATATTGAGGGAAAAAATGTTTTAAAAGTCATATACACTTGGCTCTGACTGAAAGTCAAATTCAAACATCCTCACAGATGCTTTTACAGAAAGCTAATGGAATAAATAGCAATTGGTGGATATGGAACCTCTGAAGGTGCTTAAGTGTTTTTTTATTTTCAAGGACTGACAAGAGTTCTGAAGAGGGAGGCTCATGTTCCATGCACTCCTAAAGTTTATACATTTGAGGATTTCTAAGACTTCATTTAATACGAGAAATGTAAGCATTTTCTTTATAAAATGTTGAGTTCGTGATGGCAAAGGACTTTGCCCTATATCATTTGGAAATTGAAAAGTGAAGAATTCAATGAGTATTACTTTTTATCTGGCTAATAGTAACATAAAAATATCTATTGCAAATGTAAGACAAGCTCATGGAACTTGAAAAAAAATGTCACTTACTGATTTTTTATTTTATATGCTATTATTAATGTAATTTAACATTTTTAGCCTTCTCCAAGTCTTCCATGAGTATTTTTAGGAAATGGAATTTCTTGGAACCTAGTATGAGAAAGAAAGCTATGCAATGTAGGTAAGATTAAATAGCATACATTCCAAATATTGGACTAAAGGATGTCAACACTATCTCTACAAAATTTCTACTTTGGAAGAAATTAAGAATTTAATTAAAAATAATGAGTATGTTTCAAAGCTTAGGAAGAAGCAAAAGGTGTGCATTAATGGTCATAACTTGAGAAAGCTAAGGCCCATAAGAAGAAGGTGACGTAGAAGTTGAAGGGAGACAAGACACTCAGGAAGTTTCCACTTTATTTTGGACACCTAATGGGTAAGCTTTTGAACAAATGTTGTGTCCTAAGTCTTCATTAATAACTCTAAAAATTATGTATCAAAAGAGAATTTCCATGTACTCCCGATAGTGTAGAGCGCAAAGGAACCTGTCCTCAGAACTACTCTCCATTTGCTGTCACTTACCTGATGAACTCAACCAGTCTCGTGAATTTCAACATCATCCATATGTTGCCGATAACCTATCTCCACCTGAGCCTTGATCCTATTCCTCTCGCCTATTCAAGGAAATTGCACCAGCATTTCTCCTTTCAGTCTCAGGTAGATAATTAGCATACAATTAAATATTCAGAAGTATTATTTTATCTACCTATATATCGCCCTAGTTTAAAAAGAGTAAGCCTCGCTCATCACTTTATTCCTATCCAGTTACTGCCCCATATCTCTCAAGCCTTTACAACAACATTTCTTGAAAGCTTCATTTCTATTAACACCTCCATTTCCTTTGCTCTGGTTCTCTTGAACCCATCTTTCTAGTCTGACTTTTATTTCCTCTTTTCCACTAAAGCATCTTTCATCAGTGTCACCAAAGATAACTAGACTGTTAAAACTAGTGTCACTTCCACGCCCTCATATTATTGAATATGTCATCAACAAATGGCCCAACCCAGTTGAAATATTATTCTTGAAATATTATCTGAATATCATCCTTTCTTAATTCTTCTCCTTCTTCTTTGGCCACTTCTCATGAGCTTTAGCTAAATCCTCATTATATTTTTGACGTCTAAAGAGGGGAGTGTCCTGGGAATTAGTTCTCAGAGATCTGTATTCACTTACTTACTGATTCTATCATACCAGTGTCAGTTAGATATCGCTGCAATAATTCTGTATAACCTCTCACCCCAAAATTTGGTGGTTTAAAACACTCATTTATTATTTTCCAAATTTCTATAAATTAGGTAAGTGGTTCTGATTATCTGAGCTGGGAGCAGCTGAGCTTCCATATGCATCACTAATAAATTAGAGTTGACAGATTCACACACTGATTCTATGTAGTCATGTTAGCATCTCCTCTTTATGGAAAAGGAGAACAAATCAGAGAGGGTAAGTAATGTTCTTAAGGTTTCTTTCAACCACATTGTTAACTAAACGTAATAATTGTTGATATTAAGGGCCATATTACTTGAAATAATAAATGGTAAGTAGTGGCAGATGAATAATGAAAAAAAGAGTTAAGTCTTAAAAATTGAGACATACTAATAAAAATAGTTTTAAATCATCTAAACAAACTTCTGAAATATATAGGTAGTTGCCAATAAAAGAAGATAAAATTTCTCTTCAAATATGCCAAAATCTTAATCATTTACATCAAGTATTCATTTTAATATAAATAAACTGATAAAGTATTTAGCATTGCATAAATATCTAAGAAAAGGACAAAAACTATTAAGTTGGTGCAAATATTCTTTAATTAAATTGGTATCTATGCC
>NW_012147997.1:1794581-1795673 GCF_000956105.1 Propithecus coquereli | reverse complement strand
CTCCAAAGAAGATATGTGAATGGTTAAGCTCATGAAAGGATGCTCAATAGAATCAGTCATTAGGGAAATGTAAATAAAAGACAATGACATATCCCATTAGGATAGCTACCATAAAAGGAAAAAAAAACAGAACAACAAGTGTTAACAAGGATATGGTTAATTAGAACCCTGTGCGCTGTTGGTGAGGATGTAAAATGATAAACCCACTGTATAATACATTATGTCCACTCTTCAAAAAATTAAAAATACAGTTACCATACAATCCAGTAATTCCACTTCTGGGTATATATCCCAAAGAATTTAAAGCAGGGTCTCAAAGAAGTATTTGTACACACATGTTAATTGCAATATTATTAACAATACCTAAAATGTGGAAGCAATCCAAGGATCTATGAATGGATAAGCAAAATGTGGTATATACAAGCAAATGAATATTAATCAGCCTTAAAAAGAAATGAAATTCTGACATATGCTACCATATCCATGAAACTTGAGGACATTATGCTAAATGAAATAAGCCAATCAGAAAAAGACAAATACTGTCTTTTTCCATTTACACAATGTACTTAGAATAGTGAAAATCATAGACAGAAAGTGAAATGGTGATTTCTAGGGGTATGCATTGTTTAATGGTTGTAGAGGTTCAGTATTGCAAGATGAAGAGCTCTAGAGATAGATGGTAGTGATGGTTGCACAACAATATAAATGTACTTAATATCACTGAGCTATATATAGTCATGCTCCACACAATGACATTTCAGTCTTTGACAGACCACATATATGTCAGTGTTCCCATAAGATTGTAATAGAGTTAAAAAATTCCTATCTCCTAATGAAGACTAATGTTGTAACACAATGAATTATCTTTTCTATATTTAGGTATGTTTAGATACATAAATACTTACCATTGTGTTACAATTTCTATAGTATTCAGTACAGTAACATGCTGTACAGGTTTGTAGCCTATGCACAGAATGTATCCTGTCCTTAAGTGATAATATATGACTTACTTTATAATGGTTAAAATGATACATTTTATATTATGTCTATTTTACCACAATTTAAAAAAGTTAAAATAAACCTAGCACTTAG
>NW_012147997.1:1792863-1793193 GCF_000956105.1 Propithecus coquereli | reverse complement strand
AGCTCTTTGTAGTACGTGATGCTCACCATCACATACTGATCTTTTCCTTCACTTTCTCCTTTAGAAAAGCCTCCCCTTCCTCCCACATTTCCTCATGGTACATGACCACAGTGCCATCCTTCCACTGCCACCCCTACTTTACTCATCAGCTCTCTGCCACCATCTTTACCGGTTTCTCTCTTACCATTTTTTCTCTAACCCTGGGTATTCCAGTTTAATCTTCTGCCTTTAAATGTTCTCTTTTCTTCCACCTCTGAGATCTCAAATATTATTTTTATTTGATGTGCAGAAACCACTCTATCTAGAACTTCATATCAGGATTTCCATCTG
>NW_012147997.1:1792171-1792712 GCF_000956105.1 Propithecus coquereli | reverse complement strand
AGTTAGTATTTCTAAAAGCTCAATTCTCTTTTTACAATCCAACACCAGATTTCTTAGCCTAGATCATCAAATCCCTGGATATTCTGGCCAAGATCATCCTTTCTACACCGATTGACTAGCAATGGCAAACAAACATATCTGCCATCACGAATGGTCATAGCTCCTCACATTGCCACCCAGAAATCCCTTATATTTTCATACTTTATATGGGCCATGTTGGCATTTAAATATCCTATTTCTCAATCTTATTATAAACTCTCACAGTTAGTCTTTCCATAAGGCCCAAGTTATTTCCTCTAAGAAACATCCCTGAACTTGCCTCCATGAAACACTCCCTAGTTATCACAAATGCAAATTTGCCTTCCTCTAAACTATGCTCACTCTTATTGAATTGGACACCCATCTGGCTCTTTGACATGCAGCTATATGTTGTTACCCATATACTGGACATTAAATATAATCTAACTTCCTTGTTACTGCTTATACTTTTTTATTAAAGAATTTATTATGTTGTAAACATCTTTAAACTCAAATATTTTTA
>NW_012147997.1:1783232-1786236 GCF_000956105.1 Propithecus coquereli | reverse complement strand
TTAGAAATGGGCATTATGATAAAATGATTCCTTAAAATCCCTGCCATCCTGTTTGTGTTAACTCTAATAATTTATTTAAAGAGACTAAAAATAAGCTTTCTTTTTACTGCATGGTGACTAAGATAATGAAAGATGCAAGATTCCTCCGTGCACTCTAACAATATAATTTCTACTTGGGTACCCTTTTTGCCATCAGAACAGTTATTAGGATGAAGAAGTCTGTAACTTAGAAGGATCATACACATACAACCTGCTAAATCTAAGTGTCATGTATTAGTTTATAATGTTAGATGTTATTTTAATTAGTGTAGTTACTATAGTATGTGGTAATATTCGTTTTTGGATTTACATATACATAATGAGCCTAGAGATGCCTAGAATTACTTGAAAAGATTGGTCATTTAGTTCAAGTTATTTAAAAAAATTGACTTGCACACTTAAAGTCAAGTCAAATATCTGAACTGAATTCACTTTTTACAAAGGAAAATTCTGCAAGTAACTGAGAATTTTCTCAGGATTGGCATATAGACAATTCTAAAAAAAGTCCTGGGATAAGAACGATCTCAAGCTGGCAGTATGTACTGGCATGTGCCTCATCCTGCTGACAGTCATTTCATTTTGAGATACTTACAAAAAAGAAAAAAAAAAGATGGCTTAATAAGTTCCAAGTTTAAATAATTATACTGGTATATTCCCTAAAAGAAAAGTTATTGCATTATCTTGGAGTAAAAATTTTAGTTATGATTTCCTCCCTCCTCCTCAAAAGGCAAAAACTAAAACATATTAATAAATACACACACACACACACACACACACACACACACACACACCCCTAGAAATCAAATACCTGAGCCTATGTTCCAAACCATAGTGGGCACTATTATGTTGATAAAATAACATTTGTAGAGACCTGAGGTCAAATTGTGTATCTGGCAATATCTCACTCTGGAGACTCAAGAAGATAAAGAGATAAAAAGTTACTAGATTAGAAAATATAGATTCCTTTTTTTATTCTTCCACAACAAAAATTATGAAGTGGAACACTGATTTTGACTAAAGCTGTTGTTACCATGTGGGGGATAGAAAAGAGAGAGCAGCAGGGATTAGAAAGCAGGCTCTGATACTTGAATGCCTGTTATGAGTCAGATATTATACTTTGCTTTTGACATAATTTTTCTCATATAAACAACACACAGCTTTATTAGATTGATGGTTCAATGTCTATTTTTATGTGAAAAAAACCAAGGTTCTGATTTTACCTCACTTATGCTATATTGGGTGGTTGTGGCATGATTCAAACCTAAATATGGCAGCAATAGAATCTATGTTCTATTAATCATACAAACAGTTTTCCAATTGCAGATAAATCTATATCCAAACAACTATGAAGACTTTATTGAAGTCCAGAAAATGAGCCAGCATTAAATGAAAGCTGTTTATCTAAAAACATTTATTTTCACAACTTTTAATTTATCATTATTTCAGTTGCCATTGAATCTATTTTATGGGGAACCATGCACAAATTAATCAATGATACACTTGCATTCTTTTTGCAAATAAGCCTTTTTGTAAAGAAAAAAAAAAAACAATCTATTCTTAGGCAAGGTGCTAATGAGAAGTTATTTCACCTTCCTGAAATTATGTCTTATGACTGACTATACCCAACCAATTTTAGGCATGACTTCTCTATCTTAATAGGATTACTTAATTGCCCAGTTATGGAATGCACAGTATGGCTGGTTCTTAAGATAGATTAATTAAAGTTTTGTCTCTATAGCAGCCAAGTTAAGACGAACATATTTGTGACCTCTTGCAGAAATAATGAAGATTCTGAAATTTCAAGAGTAACAAAATGTGAAGATGTAATTACTATTACAATACTAAATTTAAAAATAAAGTCACTTTACTACTTCAATGTTAAAAGATAGAACATTAAAATCTTCTTCAAGGTACCATTTAATCATATAAGATTCTCCAATATATTTGCTTTATTTCTTGATATTTTATTTTTCACAAGAAGAATGCAGGAATATATATTCGATTTCACAGAAATATATAACTATTCTACTTATCAATTACCTTTGAATCTCTTAAATCATGTGCCTTTGTTATCCTTCCTTCTTGATAGAAGGAAAACTTTAGAAGATAGTTTCATGTTGTCTAAAGCATCTGTGTCTCATTGCTAATATACACAACATTAACAGAATTTAACAGAAAAAAAAACCTGTTGCATATAGATAAATTAAGAAATGATTAGTTTAGTTTGAAGCGGTCAAAAGACTCACATGTAAGCTGAGTATACACGATTATACTAATAACATGGACAGAGATCCCTGTGCACCTGTGTATATTTCATATCAGAATGGCTAATATCCAGTAAGGTCCCATATTTAACAATTCAATGATTAGTAACTATACAATAAGTACATTCATCTCTTAATAGACAATAATTGATTACTGAAATGCTAAATATCCAACCTATGTAAGCTAGTAGCAGTGGCCTATTTACATCCATGTATGCCACACAGAGAGTTTGAAAGGTTTGACTTTGAGCAGAGATGCAAACGTGTCCACGTTGTAAAAAGGCATGAATTTTACTATGTAGGGTTTGAATTATAGAAGAATATATTTCTAATTGGTCTAAAGCTTAGGTGAAAATTTCAGTTCCCTAATATAAGCACAGAGTAAGGAGTGCTAACTAAGTAAATGTAGATGAAAAATAAGTTGGCAGTTGAATAATAATAACTTCCTGTAGCCTCTATTTTAGGAAGAATATATTTAACATGAAAATGTTTAGGAATATTTGCCATGGAAAATGTATGTATAAAATGGTGGCAAAAATATAAGTGTTGAGATTACGTGTATAATATAATTTAGCAGTATGCAACAAAATATGACGTTTTGTGATGCATCATCAGAATGATCGGGGGATCAAAAAATAATAAAACAAAATGTACCCAATGCCTCTATGAGGAATGAGGTAAATCAGACAACTATATTTTTA
>NW_012147997.1:1782666-1783182 GCF_000956105.1 Propithecus coquereli | reverse complement strand
CACAAAATTTCAAAGAATGAAGTTTTCACACAAAAAATTTGACAAAGTAGGATGAATTCAATCATTCCTTACTCACAAATGAAAAAAATGAGAAATAAGTAGTTAATTGCCTGTCCAAAGTTTTGTCACCAGCAACTGAACTAGGATTTGGGCATACGTGTTTTTTAAAGTTATTATTCTGCTTTAATCTCTTATTTTGCTCCATAGTAGTGATAGGTTTTCTCCCACAGCTATTACTAAAAAGAATTATGTTGAAGTTTCATGATGATATCCACACATCTCTGAGAGAGATGATAGCTCATTATTATATTTTGATGTACAACATGATTTTTTTTCGTGGTCTAATCAACGTCATTTTGCCAAGAAATTCTTACAAGTACTCTTCCTTTAAAACTCTGAATCTAATAATGTATATTGTACATATTTATTTAATGGTCATAATCACATCTAATTCTTCTTGTCTAAAGCATTAGAAATATAGGGATATAGAACTTTGATGGATGAAAGAAAATTTTT
>NW_012147997.1:1781167-1781591 GCF_000956105.1 Propithecus coquereli | reverse complement strand
CATCATCAGAATGATCGGGGGATCAAAAAATAATAAAACAAAATGTACCCAATGCCTCTATGAGGAATGAGGTAAATCAGACAACTATATTTTTAGAGAAACTTTATAAAATTTATACTTAAAAATTACAACTATGTTTCTTGTCCCTACACTTTCCAATCAATTCATTAGACTGTTTTAAATACTCTGCAAAAAATACCATAATTTGGAATGTAAGAAATCATTATACAGTCTTCTATATTTAGAGCATGGCTACATCTCTTACATGGTAAAATGCTACTTCTGTTTAAAACACAGTCTTAGACCTATAGCTGGGGGAAAAATTGCTTTCCATAAACAAGGTAAATTATCTCCTTTGACTCACTTGAGTAACTTGGTAAATAACTCCTTACTGTATATTAGTGGTACAGGCTGAATTATGCCC
>NW_012147997.1:1768585-1769003 GCF_000956105.1 Propithecus coquereli | reverse complement strand
TCCATTACAGTTATTGAGTATAAGGAGTAAAATATACATAAAGTACATTAGAGATATTAGCAATTGTTCAGAAAAAATAAGACTTTAAGATTTTCATTACGTGAAAGTTCAAATGAAAAGGAAAAGTTTTTCTTTTTCTTTTTTTTTTTTTGCCACACATGAGTAGCAGCACTAAAAATCATAAATAATGCCCTTTAACTTAGTAGTGTCCATATATTTCTAATATCACAGATGGATAGAATGTAACTTGTTTATAAGTACAGTGTTTGCTTTCCTGGCTTCCCACTGCATTCCAAAGCTCACAGTTAATTTAAGCTAATTTATCTCTGCTAAAAACATCATTAATTTCTCATACGACATTTCAGAAATAAAATAACAATATCATGTTGTAAAAGGGTTAACAAACTATGGGCCTATG
>NW_012147997.1:1765559-1768233 GCF_000956105.1 Propithecus coquereli | reverse complement strand
TAATGAAATAAAAACTCAAAACTTCATATTACAATTAAACAAACTGCAAACTATCTAATAGCTTCAATTTTATGGCCTGAAATAGCATCAGGGCCATGATATCAATCAACATGCCCAGAGTTATAATGAAAAAAAGAAAGAGAAATCCATTTTCTCATAAAAGCCTAATGCATGAAATCCAACATTTTTTTTTTTACTGTAAAGTGAGCCAATGCTAGTGAGAGTCACTAGTGGAAAATAAAAGACCTGTCATTCAACATGTACGCAAACAGTGAATATTAATTGAGTGACTGCTGTGTGAAGGCAGTCACTGATCAAGAAAGACAAGGATCTCTGCCTGCATGAAGCTTATATTTTGGTCACTTTACATTGTACTGCAGGTCATATGAAGAATAGAATACCAGTAATATTAACAAAAACATTATCCCACCAGGATATTCTCTACTGATTGATATTTCCAAACTTATCTCAATGACCCTTTGTGATCTTTTTACTTCAAGGAAAATGCAAATGGGTTTTAACACCCCTAAATTAAAATGTAACACTAAAGTAATGATGATCGACACAAAAATTACTCATTGAAAACCAAAAGGGGTCATTTCAAATCACTTTGGAATGTCATTCAAACAGCACATTCCTAATTTGCAATGCAAAAGCCTCCCAATTCAGTGAGCAGGTCTTGCGAACTTTTATGAGAGAGAAGGAATTGTAGAAAGACCTAAAAAATTAGGTGACAGTTTCCTGCAATATAAAGCCAGTAGGATGAACACAGAGTACATAATTTTGCTACTGATCACAATTATTTAGTTCCAAGAGTTTGGAATGCCACAGTTCTGTTAAATCAGGCAACATTCAAAGATGAAATTTACGTTTTTTACCAAATGCAAACTTTTGCTCAGATACACTAGGTTCCTTGGGCTATACTGTCACCTGAAGGGAGGCAAATGTGATATAATTAACCCCTGTGCAGTCAAAACACGAATATTGATTGAGTACCTACTATGTACTAGAAACTATGTTAAGCACTGAATAGGTAAAATAAAGTGTGACGGATTCTATGATTGACAAATACAAGCAATAGCTTTCATTTACTTGAGCACAAACCCAGCATTGTCACAAATCCTTTTTGTTTCTAATACAATCATATGAGGTTATAACCCATTTTATAGTTGATAAAGCCTGTTTCAAAAGGTTAAGAAAGGACACAGTGAGGGTGAGTGGCACAGGCTGGGAGGATAAGATTATCTGGTTGTGCTCCAAACTCCTATAAACATCACCTCCCACACCTGGGAATCTAACTCAGAGTAAGATTTGAATTGCCAGCAAATGGTAGCCTCGTAAACGTAAAATGTCAACAACAATGAAGTTTATAGAGAACACTTTGAGTGCACAGAGTACTTTGCAAGCATTATCTTTTAAGACCTTCACAATCACATTATGAGACTATTCCCATTTTTAAAAGTAGGAAATGGAAGTCTGGAAAGAAGTTAGAGCAACATTAAGCTGCTCTCAAAGCCATGCGTACGAAATGTTTTTTTATTTTTATTTTTTGCAAAGAAATTTATATTCTACTCCTAGCCCTATTGTAAAATGAATTCTAGAATTCAATTAAACACTCATCTTGAAAACAAGAGCTTAAGTGGAAGTTCCTCTGTGGCATTCATGCAAATGAATTACATAATGATGTTAAACCTACATCTAGTATCTTGTACATTTGAGTGTCTGCTATACCTACTGCTAAGTTATACATTCACAGTGACACAAACCATGAAATGAATTTGTTTCTATTTGCACTAGCAAAAAACCTATATAAAGAGAGGGCAAAAGGGTGAATCTATTGATTTGTGTCCAATATTTCCTTCTGCTAACTCCACCTAGTAGCATTCCTCCCTCTAACTTGGAGGTTGTTCTACACCTTCTGAATTCTCTAACTTTATAACTGATTCACCTGAACCAACAAAATGAATGTGGAAGTATGACTGATATCTTTTTGAAACTCACTTATATCATTATATTAATTTTGTATATATCTGTATTATTGCACTGAACACCTTGTTGTCTGCTACGTTTTTTCATGAAACACGATTTCTGCAAGACGTTAATAAATATTCCTCAAAAATGTTTGAAACTGGGAGTAAAAATATTAAGTTCCTTTTTTATAGTTCGTCACACAGTATCACTATCTGCAGCAAATACTGAAATCCGAAGCAGAGATACAGTACACAATTTTCTTTAAATTTATCTATTTTTCTTAGAAGACTGTGTTTGGACTTGGGGGAGAGGACAGGTTTAAGGACTGCTTTGCTACAGCAAATTTGAGGAGAAAATGATTAGAATACTGCAGGATTTTCCTGTAAGTGGTAGGAGTTGAAGGGGTGAGTGATTTTTTAAGAAAGAGGAGATCCATCAGCTGCCCAGTCTTCTTTATGGTCCTACACTGTGTCCCGTATAATGGAAATATAGACATTCCTTTTCTCCACTTTCCACCCCTAGCTTGGCATGACCCAAAAGGACACGATAATGACACAGCCCCATAGCTCTACCATGCATTTCTAAGAGAGGTAGGATTGGAGAAGACTGAGCAATAGAAAAATTACATGCATCAAGTGGAACAAAGACAGAACAGAAGGAAGCTCAGACATGGTAAAGAAATTTAGTGCCTTTTCCGCCAATC
>NW_012147997.1:1763739-1764374 GCF_000956105.1 Propithecus coquereli | reverse complement strand
TACAAAACTAAATATACTCTTACTCATAATCCAGAAATAACACTCCTTGGTATTTACCCAAATGAGTTTAAAATTTGCATACACACAAACAACCTTCCCATAAATGTTTATAGCAGCTTTATTCAAGATCATCAAAATTTGGAAGCAATCAAGAAGATAATGGATAAATAAACTGTGGTATATCCAGACAATGGAATATTATTCTGTCAAGCCACAAAAAAAAAAAAAAAAAACATAAAGGAACCTGAAATGCATATTGCTAAGTGAAAGAAGCCAGTCTGAAGTCTATAAAATGTATGAGTTCAACTGTATGACTTACTGGCTAATCAAATCTGGAGTGAGTGAAAAGATTAGTGATTTCCAGGGATTCAGAGGGGAGAGAGGAAGAGATGAATAGGTGGAGCAAGAAGGATTTTTAGGAAAATGAAACCATAATTTTGTATAACACTGTAATGGTGAATACTGGCAATTATACCCTTATTAACACCTATAGATTGCATAACACAAAGAGTGAACCTTAATGTAAATGATGGTCTTGAGTTAATAATCAAGTACAGATACTGGCTCATGATATAACAAAAGTACCATACTAACGGAAGATGTTAAATATAGGGGAAATTGGGGTGGGGGCTGAG
>NW_012147997.1:1761776-1763689 GCF_000956105.1 Propithecus coquereli | reverse complement strand
AAATTTAAGACTAAAAGAAACTCAGAAATCTGTCAATTATAATACTGAGATGCTACATGAAACTACTCTTTATAAAATTAAAAATCATGAATTTATCTGGGCACAATACCAATTTAATGTTGAAAAGTTATAATGTCACTCACTTAGAATATTTGAAGTAAAGGGGGATAGGTTTAGAAAGAGTGATGGTTAACGTGGTTGGTGATTCAAATAAACTACCTACAGGTAAAATTAAAAACAAAGAAACAAAACACTACTCATCATCCACAGAGAAAAACTCCCACTTGAAATAACACATTTGTTTGGCAGCTGAAATAAAAGAACATGTACCTTCACAAAGCACAACAAAATTATTTTCATCTTTGGAACACAATTGCTACAGAATTATGTGGGGGAAAATTCACACTACAGAGAATGAAATAAGAAAAATATCTAGAAGGAAGTTTATGACAAATACTAACTTGGAATCATAGAAATACGCAATATTAAAAGCTCAAAATGTTAGTGGTGGCTCCAGCCCTATTATTATGCAGGTAAAGAAACAAATATTTATGAAGGATTTATGAAGTACCCGAAGTTAAACATGTTGTACTCAACAAAGCCAGACCTAGAATTCAGTCTTGGTTATATTCTTGCCATTGACCATGTTTTATCTCCCTTATTTGAAGTTTTTTCCCTTTACATATTTGTCCTACGTTTGTTACAACTTTAGTGTAACAGAACAAAATACTTTTATTTGTTCTTTCAGCATTTTGGATATACTATCCCATTGTCTTCTGGCTATCATTGTTTCGGGTGAAAAGTCAGCTGTTAGTCATAAGTTGTCCCCTATATGGGATGAGTTATGTCTCTTGCTGCTTTTAAGATTAACTCCCTCCATCTTTTTGTCTAACCTGGAATTACTAGGAACTTCTCTAATTTTGAGACTGAAGTGACTCAGCAGATCACCAAGGAATTTCAAAATACACATTCTAAACAATGCTTGTAAAAATATACAAATATACTACTCTACTATTTTCTTTACTTGATACAAAGTACTTGGGATATTTTGGAAAGAAATATAAGTTGGAGCAACAGTATTTTAGATTAGTGACTGTTACATACTAATCAGTCAATTTTTGCTTTCATGTCAATGAAAGAATAAAGAATTAATGCTAATATTTTTGCTGACGTATTTCTTCCCTACTTTGAAGATTGACAAACACACTTTAAAGAATATAATATTATTCTCTGTAAAAAAGGAAGATTTTTTTATCATCTTCACCAGTCTAAGTTATCCTATATATTTTATTATAATACCATATTTCCTGTTTCTATATCCATTAAAAGTTTTCAATGTGTTGAATGAGATAGCATATAAAATCTATTTAGAAGTTGGAAGTTAACTGCACAAAACATTTATTTAAGCTCTGCTCTCTTCTTTTTTCTTCCTGATCCAAACTCAAGCATTATAAATAATGTTAAAATCCTTTATAAAAAAATTTTGCCTGATACAAAATTAAAATTGAGTGAGCAATTCGTCACCTAGAAGTAATTCTCAGATTTTAACATATAATCTCATAAATGGGGAGTTAGGGATAGAGAGAAGAACAAGACTAAATGCAGCCATTTAGTCTTAGCCAAATTTCTTTCTAAATATGAAGAAAAATCCCTTTTAGTAATGTTTTTCTAAATCTACCTGCCTTCAGAAACACATCAATAAAATATAAAGAGATAATAATCAAATTGAATATTAACTTAAAAGTCAGAAGACTTTCTTTTAAGCATTAAGTGACTTAGAATTGTAAAATAAAAAACGCTCAATGAAATTGGCTTTAAAGTGGATATTGAAGTCAAAAAACTTTCTACTAAAGGCAATATGCAGGAAATTTTATAGGAATCTTAACATAAATATTTCTATAAAATTGCTGTTC
>NW_012147997.1:1751503-1752916 GCF_000956105.1 Propithecus coquereli | reverse complement strand
AAAAAAAAACCTAAAAGAAAGGTCCTTATTTTGACCATCTAGATATCATACAGTGAAAGGATTAATAAAATTCCACTAAAATAACACCTAGGTCTTTATTCCCACTCACTCTTAAACCCATTTCAATAAGGATTTTGTACCAAACCTGCCTTTGCCAAGGTTACCTGGGGCTTTCTCTTTACTAACTCCAATAGACAATTTTAATTCCTCATCATGTTGGCTTTTGTCCATCCTGGATGCACATACAGCCAGGGTGATCTTTTCCCATCAGATAAGATTTGCTTTTCCACCTTCAGAATTTCCTCTAAAGATCACTTTTAAAAGCCTTAAGTATTTGGCACATCCTTAAGTCTTTAGCTAGATCTAATGCCATCTTCCCATTGGCTTTTTCTGTTCAAACTGCATTAGCCTTCTCTCAGATCCTTAAACAAGGTATATTTCCGCCTAGGCTCCCTGTGTGAGTGAGTAAATGGTCTGATGAAGGTATTTCCTTTATGCCCCCAAAGTTTTCATTGATCATGCTGATGATGAATTTGTTGTTTCAATATCTTACTGATTTATCTTCCATCCAGGTTTAAATTTTCTACCCTATATACTGCAGTTGATATAATTTAATTTCCATTACTATCTACTCTCTTCTCTATCAATACTCTCTGCCTACAGGGTTTCATCTAGACCAAGAGTCAGCAAAATTTTTGGCAAAGAGCCAGTCAGGAAATACTGTAGGTTTTGTGGGCCAGGAGGTAAATTTAGGCAGTTTTCCTTGCTGAAAGTATTCTGTTTCTTTTATATTTTAAACTTAAAAATGCAAAGCAAATTATAACTCATGACCCATACAAAAACAAGCAGCAGACAGATCTGGCTCCTGGGCTGTAGTTTGCCAACCTTTAACCTCGACTCAGGACTTTCGGCATGATCTGAAGGCCTATGACTCGCAAACTCCCATATCTAGCCGAGTCACATTCTCAGTGTCTGCTTGCTATCGCTGCTTGGATTCTAATAGACATCTCAATTAAATAAAAAACATGTAAAATCAATCACACACATGTACCCACCCACACCTCTGTCACTTGTAATCTGCCTCATGTCATCAAGCCTTTCCTCATTTCAGTAAAAGTGACTGTAACTCACCAGGTCCCCAAGTCCAAATACTTTGGTATGATCCTTGCTCAGTAAATCCTATTAGCTCTATCTTCAACACAACTTCTAATCCAAACCAATTTTCTACAACTCCGTTTCTATAATCATCATCCCAACCAGCATCATCCTCCAACTGGATAGGTACAAGAGTCAGCCAAATGGACCCCTTTCCTCTGCGAATGTATCCTGCCCCCATAATACATCTGTCATACTGCAGAGAGAGGGAACTGCAGAAGAGTAAATCTGACTGTGTATCACATCTCTATCTTAAAC
>NW_012147997.1:1740829-1742068 GCF_000956105.1 Propithecus coquereli | reverse complement strand
AAAAAAGAAAAAAGAAATCACTGTTAGGATTTTAAATGT
Source organism: Propithecus coquereli (assembly GCF_000956105.1). Lineage (NCBI taxonomy): Eukaryota > Metazoa > Chordata > Mammalia > Primates > Indriidae > Propithecus > Propithecus coquereli. Next base: position 1,742,029 of record NW_012147997.1, on the reverse strand, counting down.
TCTTGGGTGTGTATATCCATTTCGGTTTAAAGTGTTGGATATTTGCATTTATAATTTTAAGAAGTTTGAATCAAAACCCAGAATTACCTATGTAACATAATTCTGCTATAGACTAAATTAAATTCAGTTAAATTTCCCTCACATATTCTTATCTAGTTCAATAGAAAAGTCTTTACATTTGACAGAGAATGTAAGAAACATTGGCTTCTATTATACAGCAGAGTTCAATTTCACCACTGCTTAGCTTGATGATATGTTATGGTCATCTCTCTTGCAATACACAAATAATCATTCAATATTCACTGCCAAATGTCTGAGCTCATCTTCTTAAAACAAGATTCAATTATAAGATGAAAATAATTTACTAAGCAACCTCTAAAACAATAAACTCTAGGTAGCATTAAGGTTTTTCAAGGTGATTATTCCTTACCAATAGTGATCCTAAGATGTTATAACTCACAGGTCATATGATCAGAGATTTTCTAATTGAAAAGCTGTAGCTATAAACCTTCAGTTAAAAGTTGGATATTATTTTCAATTACTGACAAAATTACAAAATCACTTAAATTTCTTAAATGAAAGAGAAAATAAAGAAAACAATAAAAATAACTTTGAAATGCCCTGGGAAAAGATTACAAGGGACTGGATGTAAGGAAGAATAGAGAGAGAATGAGAGAGGGAGAGAGTTCTTGATCTGTCTATCCTTCCTGCCATTCTTGGATACTTTTTCTCTGATCTTTCTAGAGAAAAATTGGATTTCAGACAATGAAATACAAAACACAAGAGATTGTCTTAGTATAATTACATGTAATGACTGCAAGACAATGTAGTTAAAGAACTTGCTAAATAGGACAACAAAATGATCTGCTTTTCCAAAATTTTGCCCCTTTACTGAAACATAATTTCGTGGTGGAGATCATGAAACTGAAGATTGTCACATACTATTAGATTTTGTTTTTTAAATGCTTAATATCTGAGCCAAAATCTTATTCTGAAAATGGAAGATAAATTAAATAGAATTGTCCTCAAAATTTAAGTTTGCTGTGTCAGTGAGTGCCCCTTGCTTCTTCAAAATGTCAGACTTCATCGCATCTGGCATCAGGGTTTCAATTTGGAACTTGAGCATGTAAGCTCCTCATGGAAACCAAATTGATTAGAATTTTCTGTGTATTTATGATAATAAGTTAAAAATTATTACTA
>NW_012147997.1:1738656-1740779 GCF_000956105.1 Propithecus coquereli | reverse complement strand
TAGTTTCTTTGCTATTCCTGCAAAACACTAGAATGAACCTGTTGAAGGTGTACATACTTTCTGTGCTCTCTGCAAGGAATGTTCTTCCCCTAAATTCCTGTGTGGAGCAGGCCCTCACTACCTTGGACTCTCAAATGCCATCTTCTCTGTGTGGCGTTTCTTAACTATCCATTAAAAATTACCCTCTCAGAATTCTCTGATTCTATTATTTTTCACCATCTAAACTTACTGTACATTATGTATCTATGCTGCTCAGTGTTTGCCGTCTGTCTTCCTACGTTAGAATGCAAGCATCGTAATGGCAGACATTTTGGTCAATTTTTTTCACTCAGAATCATTCCTAGCCCGAGGGTAATACTATATAAATACTTGTTGAATAGATAAATGCACAGCCTGAGTAATTAAGGAGCTTATAAATACATAAGGAAAAAACACAAACCAACAATTATAGTGAAGATTGAGAAATATTAATATTGTTGTTTATGAGGAGCTGTGAGAAACAGCACCAAAATAAGGAAGGATCTAGGAAGAGACACAGAGCAGGTAATATCCGAGTTGAAGGACAGAAAGAAGATAATCAGATGGAGAAGACAGAGGAAGGAAAATCTTATAAACAAGCATCAGAAGTTACCATAAGAAAAATAAATAAAATATCATCACAGGAAAAACAAAGATAAGATACATTGCATCGCAATTACTAGGTCACACGTAATTAACTATAAAAAAAACCCAGTTTATGGTTTGATAAAGTTACAGTTGATAAATAGATTACGATGTGATATGACCATACATTCACATAAATCTTAGTGCTTCCTAACTTTGGAGAAAGAGCTTTTAGACAAGATAACGATGATTTAAGGAAGCAAAGTTGCTGATGGACGGGGCATGTCCCTTAAAGACACACACTATGAACATTGTGCATAGTCTTCATAATGGAAAAGTGCCAGATTATTTTTTTGAGTGTCTTAAAATCTCAGTTGGCAACTTTGAAATTCATGTGTAATTCATGAGCTTTTTTCTTTTCTTTTCTTTTTTTTTTTTTTAAAGAAGCCTAACAAGTGACAGAGAAGTGATTCTTAAGCTTGTCTTCAGGCTGATGTAGATACGGCATCATAGTTAGAAAGGTAGACAGGAACAATAAGAATTAAGAATAAGCAGTAACTTCTGACAAAGGCTGTGACTTACATGTAAGGCCATTTGGAATCTCTTGACCACCAACATCATCCAGGCTCTGGTACTTTAATTTGTACATAAAGAGCTAAAATTGCTTTTAAAGCACAGTTTTAGCACTTCAAACGAGGGGATGGTTATGAGGCTGGTCACAGGGTCATGTGGAACAAGGCAAGTGCCTCCCTCATGGAAAGGACCTTTTTGCTAAGCCTCTTTCCATTCTATTTCTATGTTTTGTTTTTCTTTTTTTTTTTGGGCCGTGGGAAGGGTAGGAAAGTTTTAGGAAAAACTTCATCTATAAATTAATTTTTAAAAATGTACATTATATTTTACTATTATTAGCTTATGTTAGAGAATCTTTGTTTATGTATTTCTTATACCTGATCTATCACTTTGACCTTTTATTTCCTTGTTTATTTATATAATTTCTTTCTATCCCTCTTTCTATCTCTATAGGATTTTTAATCTCTTTACTCAAAATTTGACTTCCTTTTTTCTCTGTATGTGGCTGGGGAGAGAGATGAGGCTGGATAGCATATGATGCAGACAAAGATGTCCAGTAGTTTTGCCTATTCTTCATGTTGAATCCTATAAGAAATTCCAAATACAACCCAAATCTACAAATTAAATTTTAATTTTAAATCAACTGCCCGTACAGTCTCCAAATATGTGTAAACAGAACACTAAAGCTCAATAAAAATATTTACATCACTTGATACAGTGTTTAAAATAATTTTTCCTAAATAAATTTAATTTTAGAAGGTTGAAGAACCTTCTTTAAAATTAGATTTACCTTAAAGAACAAATTAAATGAAGCATACTATTTTATGTTACATAGTAAGGAAAAAATTTTTAAATGTTATGAATGAGTGATATCCAAATATTGGGTGACGTAATGCAAGTTTAGTAAAAGATCTATAAATTACCAAATTTTTACCCCATAAAAACCGAAC
>NW_012147997.1:1724054-1724981 GCF_000956105.1 Propithecus coquereli | reverse complement strand
TTATATATGCATAAATATGTAATACAGTAAAACAATGCTAAAAAATGATAAACACTTCCAAGATCAAAATTAGGAAGTTGCAAGATTACAATTTAAATAATTATCAAGGGGATTTTTAAATCAGAGATTTCTTTTACACTTCAATTTTTCCACCATTGACAAAATATGGAGCTGAGGAAAGTATTAAATAAATTCAATGATTTCCAGAATAAACCCTCTATTCAGAATGCTACACAATCATAATTCCAGTAACTTGGAAGGGAATCCAACTATCCAGAAGTTTTGCTTTTCCCTTTCTCCTACATCAAAAAAGAGAAGCACTTAATTACCCACTTTGCATTACTTGATTTCAGATTCATAGTAAAGGTAAATTTAAGGATTGTCTAACTTAACCTCTTCATTTTAAATGACCAATAGGGGGAGAAGATTGCAATGGCATTTCTAAATCCATATGTAACGACGAAATGTTGATGGCTATGATAGTCTTAGTACTAATAAATATTCCTTGAAAACTTACTGCACTCCACGTTATTTTACTGTGCTAAATGTCTTACATTCTTGAAAGCCTATGAACTAAGCAATCAAAATCACCATTTCCCAGCTAAGAAAACCAAGGCTTAGAGAAAAGCCACACGTTCCCCTAGTCATGCAATTAATAGATACTGTTGTTGAGATCTGAGCCCAAACAGGATGACTTCAGAGCCTGTGCTCTGAAAAACCACTAAACAGGACTTCAGGATCTTCCAACTGTAGTCCAGCAATCATTAAACAATGATGCTGATAAGAGGAAAAAGAGATTTATTGCATGCAGAACCTTATGTATTTAATCACAAATAAACATCTTGAAATTGAAAATCATTAGAGCATAAGGCAATTTTTATTATAATTAATTCCTAAAATCATCAACCTTTTCCATGTTGAACAAAT
>NW_012147997.1:1722448-1724004 GCF_000956105.1 Propithecus coquereli | reverse complement strand
CTAAATGATAATATACAGCTTGGGTTATATTTGCAATTATAAGGTTTGTTTATCATACCTAAGAAATGTGCTTCCCTCAATCTAGCTACCACAAAGGAAGAAAAATTCCCTTAATCATAATATTAAAGCATTCCATTATGTTTTCTATTAATGCAAACATTAATAGAATCTTTGTCTATTTTATTTATACTTTGAATCATTGTGTATTTTAATTTATTCTTTTAAAAAGAAACTAAATTACTTAACTCGCATTTACCATTATAAGCTTCACTACGGATACTCTTGGGATTGATTTCAGGGCATTTTTTAATAAATGATGGTCACTTTCAAAGGAAAGTATATTTGAGTAATCAATACTGAGGAAAGAATAAAAGGTTTGGACAAATAAGACAGAAGATACTTATCTTTTATCAAATATTGTAAATATCTAATAAGCTATTGCCCATCTAGAACAAGCGATTATTCCTGGAAATGATAGCCAGAGGAAGGTTTTGGCAATCCTGTGTAATACTACATGTCCTGTTGGATCACGATTACAAAAAGTAAAAAAAGAAAAGAAAAAACTGTCGTCGTGCTGCATTTTAGTGATCCCACACATTGTCAGAGAAATAAACAACTCCTTTAGCCAACAGAAATGCAATATAGATACTGCCTACAGATTCTTGTTTTAGATCTTTTGTGAAAAACATACTACATGTTTTAAATATGATTTTCTGACATTATTCGTATCATAAAAGAAATGAAAAATGAGAATTCAAGTAGATGTTAATATAAATTCTTAATGGAATGAAAGAAAAACTTTAAAGTCAAAGTTTATCTTAATTAACAAAATTATCTGCATATATGTATTCATACCTAGTCACACGCAGACATGCTTACATTTGTATTTTGAAAAATATTCTATTTCATTTAAAAAATTTATTGAACAATATTACATATGCAAACAAACTCCTCTTTTTAAAGGATATTTTTAATAGAGTTAATAAATTTATTTGAATATTTATTTATTGGATATTTTGGAAACCAAAGTACTGGAAAAACTCAACTCCATCACAATTATATAATACCATTACACACTTTTAGTTTTATCTGGAGTAATATACCTACTCCTATAACTTTTCTGCTCACAGATTTCCTTTCAAGCCTCGATAAATGCAGAACAATGTCAAATATAGTCTCTCCCAGTGAAATAAAAAATTCAGGGGTGTCAGGACTTCTTATATAAAACATTAAATTGCAATTTGTACCTGAGCAAGCAATACACTTCCAAGCACAATACGATACTTATCACAAAATAAATTCACAGATACTAGCTTTGCCATAAACCACTCTGCACAGCTATTGATCAAATCAGCATTGAAAATCTTATTACAAAAATCTACGACCCTTTTCTATTCTCCAAAGGACATTTCACGACACCACAACCTTGCAGCTCCATTCTTCATCAATTTTTTCCCAAATATATTTGGCAGAGCAATGAGGAACATCAAATCATTTACTTAATTTCTGAAGAACATTACATCCTTTAAGAATACATTCTTGAAATTTAAAAAATG
>NW_012147997.1:1720187-1722398 GCF_000956105.1 Propithecus coquereli | reverse complement strand
TTTGAGATGTGTAAATGTGAAGCGGGGGGAAAGAAGGGATGGACAGCTGTAAAAGAAATTTGACTTCTAATGCATCTTGAATTTATTGTTCCTTGTTTTATCTTTCCCTTCTTTGTACAAATGATTGCTTCTAGTTTTACAAAGCAAACTATCGATATTAAGATAAAAATTTATATTTGGGGGAATAACACTAACTGAGGAGACAATATGATTTAGAGATTGTATATCTAAATATGTTAAATAAATTTTGGGGATAAAATTAAGTGCTATATACCTACACTATATGTGTGCATATACAGTGATAAAACCACTGGCACAGATTCCCAGCAGGCACTTAATGTATTTTCAGTCTTAAACTCTTTCTCGAGGATGAGCCATTCGTTTGCAAATGATTTGGCATGTAAAATTTTTTAATCACAAGATCAAATGCATTGTATATTAGGTTCAGATTACAAATGAATTAAAGTTATACTAATACAACTATGTAATGCATAATGAATTCAAATGCCCTTTGAAAGGGTCATCTCCGAAATGTGAAGAACAATCAAAACTTATTTTTCTGGTAATTTGTCACAGCAATGTTTTCCAATATAGTGAGTGCGTGCTTATATAGCATCGTTGTTGAGCAATGACACACAAAGTTGGATGACAAAACCTATTTTATTGAGAAAGCAACTCCCTTCCAGGGCACTGAAATTAAATGTTAGTTTTGGGGCTTTTTGTGTGTTTGTTTCTGTGGTTTATAAGGAAATGTACTATAACATTTAAGGAAAAAATGTCCCTGTTAGTCCATGTTGAATGAACATTTTAATCTTTATCAAAGCAAAAGTCAGGGGTATTCATGCCTTTTAAGCTTCATAGTAGGTGACATGTTAAGTCAGTATCCTCAAAAGGGACCTCTGAGAAGCAATGGATAAAAGGCACAAAGAAAATGCTTCTGAGATAAATCCACAAACAAAATGCAAGAGGACATCTGTGTATGTTCAGGAAGAGTAGTAATTATTAAAAACCAATAAAACATCAAAATTGAAAAATCCCCAAAGTAAATATATACCAAAAAATGAGAAATAAAGAATGAGGAGTGAGAGGGGCAGAAATGATGAGCAACAAGTAGATATATTAAGGGAAAAATTACCCAAAGGTAGTGTGTTATTAATATTACTTCAGTAAAAATAAGTAAGCATGTCCATACTGAGAAATGTGAGTTCAGATACACTGAACATGTCAGGTACACATATAAACAGTTAACATTTGATTTTTCTTTTGATAATTGGTATGTTCGATACAAAAATCCAAAAATATTATCTTTGTGCAAGAGTTATATATTTATCATTCCAATCTTCATGGTGCATTATGTCAAATTAAACATTAATCCCATTAATAACAATGAAAGCTATGAATAGTGTATGGAAAGAAATATCCTAATAGATGTTAACCATATATTAATCTTCACTGGTAAGGATTAGCTATGAAGGGTTTTGTGGACAATTAAAACTTGTTTTTATAAGAGAACATAGCAGGTAATTATAATAGCATAATGAAAAAGGACACTCAAATTAGAAGGTACGGGATATTCAAAATAGAAGAACTTGTTTGTTTTTTAATATAAATATTATTACAGTTCAGAGAAATATTATGAAATCTCAGGCTTCATGGAAAGTCCACATTCTAGTGGGGGTGAGCCACAGGTATGGTAATTACCATATAATGTGGTGGCTATTGTCATGAAAGAAGCATGTCTTCTTACAGGGTACTATGGAAAGACTCAAGTAGGAAAAGTCATGCTCCATGAGAGAAACCATGGAAGCTTACAGACAGGACATATCTGAGCCTCATTGAAGAACAAGTTCACCAGGTGAATTTGCATGGGGCTAAGGCAAAACTCCCTGTGTGTCCATAAATAGCGAAAGGGTAGAAAACATAAAGTGTCAGAGAAGTATCTCAGTATCATAAGAGTCATATTAGCATTCTATTCAATAAGAGAGTTTTTCATTTTTTCTGGCCCTATTCTATACTTATTAAACACAATTTCCAATTTTAGAAATATTTTTTTTAATTTTTAATCCAAATTTACATTAAGAATAAAACATGTCCATCTTTCGGGTAGTGCGCATTGCACTCCTTGTGTATACAAATACCCTCGGTGTGGGGGGGAACCAAGGGCAACACACGTAACCTAAACATATGTACACCCATAATTTGCTGAAATTA
>NW_012147997.1:1712836-1719489 GCF_000956105.1 Propithecus coquereli | reverse complement strand
CCACATCTTTAAGCAAGGGTTTTGGAACAATCAGCACTATGAAATGGTGTCATGGTGTCCTGAGGCTTCACAGTCTATCTCCAGGATTTGCTCTATCAAATGGAGCCTACAATGATATTACCTGGTCTGAAGGATGCTTTACATCTAGAGGCATCAACTAAAAAGGACAGTCCTGAGTTAAGTGGCTGTACAACAGCTGCTACAAAAGCAAACAGAAGCTTCCAGGTATCAGGGCCACTTCGATTACAGACTATCTCTGGGTTATATCTGCAGGCAGCTTCAAAAACCTTTCTGCCCTCCCCCGATGGTTCTACTTCTTATGTGGACCTTCTAGATCATTTCTTCTTCCCCAACCAGGAGACTTGACCAACCAGCCTAGTCATAGCATGCACGAAGTTCATTCTTAAACAAAGTCTGTTTCTACATCCACATAAGTAATGCATCAGACTTGCTATTCCACTGTAATCTAGAGAGAGTGGCTCTAGTCAGTTTCTAGTATTAGTTTTTATAGCAGCTATTAAAAAAATTCCTCTCTGGAACAAAGTGTCCTTGCAAGTACCTCTCTGTTGGCAATAGGCCTCTTTACTAAAGTGCTTCTCCAGTGAGAGTTGGGCTGTACCAATGAGTGCCCAGGTTGATGATCCTTTTGCTCAACTTCTCCATTATAAAGCAACCTCTTTGATCACCCTTTTAAAACTAAAGGCCAAAGAATCAAATGAGATCAGGAAGTGACCATAGCTCTCAGGTCATCAATTCCTCTTCTTGGCATATTATAGGAACACAATCTAAGTCAGAAAAACATAGCAGAGCCCATTACAGCTCTTGAGTTCTAGTTATTAACATTGATTTTTTTCAATGGAAAAGTCTCATTAAATGCCATCACATGACTTACATTCAGTAATAACTTAAATTAAGATATAATACTGGAGCCTTACTTTACTATTGTCCTTGGACCGGGTGCCATTGAATAATTTTTAAAAGGGATCTTTTTGACCTTAGTAAATTCTCATAGAAAGGACCTATCTCAGTCCAAACTATACCTGGTGTTTAATAGTGATGTCCAAAATCCTGTGTAATCAAAATTAATATTGTAACATATATAAATTATATGTGTAGATATATGCATATACTTGTAATTGTTAATGCTATTTATTTTTTTCAATAATATAAAACTTACAGATTGAAAATATAACTCCATGCCATCATGCTTTAGAATAATGATCCCAGATCAAAACAGGAAATCTGACTTCTGACACCATTTAATTTCTGTGACAAATTAATTAATCTCTTCAAGACTAAGTCCCTACATATGTGACAAATGAAAAAAAAAATCTCTAAGATTCCTGCAAGTTCTAAAGTATTATAGTTCTACTCTTCCATTAGTTCAGGGGAAACTGATTAATCACTTGCTAATTTGCACCACTAGAACCCAGTCATCTTGAAACAGTAACATAATATGCACTTCTTCCTCCCAAAGTATGGTACATAAACATTATGTTTTAGAATCATATAGGATGCCTAGCAAAATGTACAGTCCTGGGTATTACATGCTGCATCTAAAGCTCTGTGGGTGATGCCGTGGAATGTACATTATAACTTCAGGTGGTTATTTATCATACTAAAATTAGGAATAACTAGTTTATAAAATTGTACATGCTTAAAAATTATAGATAAACAGATTTCATAGAAACCTACAGTCTTTCTGATCTTAATGAAATAAAATTCTACATTCAGACTAACTTTCAGTGAAAAAACCTAAAACTACAGGTTTATATTTATCATACTAAAATTAGGAATAACTAGTTTATAAAATTGTACATGCTTAAAAATTATAGATAAACAGATTTCATAGAAACCTACAGTCTTTCTGATCTTAATGAAATAAAATTCTACATTCAGATTAACTTTCAGTGAAAAAACCTAAAACTACAGGTTTAGCAGTAATCGTTCTAAAGTTACAGTCATAGGAGCTTCAGGTCTCTTCAGAGAGGTGGAGTGATTTTTCTTCCTAAGGACCGTGGAATTTCTAAAGTGCCATAAAAGCATTCTTGACTATCCTAATACTCTCTCAAGCAGACTTAAAATCAAGCCATCCCCAGACCAGATTCCCTGACCTATATATCTTTTATTAAGATAGAGCAAGGGACCTTTGAGTCTTGGAACTGACATGAAGTGAACAGACTGTGGACTTCACTGGACCTATTGGTCTATATCCAATTAGTTCACTCAACAAATACATGTCAGATACTACAATAGTTACTGAACTACAGTAATGAATAAGAAAGCTGGATTCCCTGTACTCTAAGGGTTGTCATTCTAGAGAGGAAGACAAGTGCAGAAACCTAATTAAAGAAAGAGGGGAGATCATTAAAAAACGTATCCACATGGAAGGTAAATCAAGGGACTGAAGACACAAGGGTGTTGGGGGAAACATGAGATAGATGAAATCTTAATTTGGATTATATAGACTTTAACCACTTCTTTCAGATAATATTTAAACTAAGACCTGAAAATAAAAGCAGCTAGTTTTGCACACAGTAGAGAAAGAATCTTTTAGGAAGACAAACTAGAATGTTCAAGGGCCCTCATAGGAGGAAGATTTTGGCATGTGTAGGAAAACTATAAATTGCATGGAGTGAAAAATTGAAAACTATAAATCTGGATAGAATGAAAAAGGAAGAAAGACTAATGAGATTTGGCTGAGAGAGAAGGAGATGTGAAATTACACAGGTCTTTATTGGTAATGGTAAAGAATGTGGGTTTTAGTTCAGGTACATTTGAAAATTAGTGACAGAGATAAATTTATACACATTTTAAGAGATCCCATTGGTTTCTATGGAGCTAATAGAGCATAGAGGATTAAGAATTACAGTAGGGACCGAATGTATAGCATGCGAATATTTTCTCCCATTCTGGATCTGTAAAGGGCTAATAACCAGAATCTACAAAGAACTCAAGCAAATCAGCAAGTTAAAATTAAACAACCCCATTAGAAAGTGGGCAAAAACAAGAACAGAAGCTTTTCAAAAGAAGATAGATTAACGGCCAACAAACATATGAAAAATGCTCGATGTCTCTAATCATCAGGGAAATGTAAATCAAAAGCACAATGAGATAGCCCCTAACTCCAGTGAGAATGGCTTTAATCAAAAAGTCCCAAAACAACAGATGCTGACATGGATGGGGAGAGAAAAGAACACTTATACACTGTTGGTGGGACTGCAAACTAATACAACCTCTATGGAAAGCAGTATAGAAATTCCTCAAAGAACTAGAAGTTGAGCTACCATTTGATCTAGCAATCCCACTACTGGATATTTACCCAAAGAAAAAAAGCCATTTTATCAAAAAGACACTTGCACTCAAATGTTTATTGCAGCATCATTCACAATTGCGAAGATCTGGAATTAACTCAAGTGCCCATCAATTCATGAGTGGATAAATAAAATGTGGTATATGTATACCATGGAGTACTGCTCAGCCATAAAAAATGAATTAATATCTTTTGTAACAATCTGGGTGGAAATAGAAACCATTCTCCTAAGTGAAGTATAACAAGAATGGAAAAAAAACCCACGTATACTATTAGATTGGTACTAAGTGGTCTGCATCACGTGCACATATGAAAGTAAAACTCAATGGAAATCAAGCAGGTTGGGCAGGTATGGGTAAAATCATACCCAACAGGTATGATGCACACTATTTGGGTGATGAGCACACATAACTTGGACTCAAACTGTACAAAAGCAATTCATGTAGCCAAAACACTTGTATCCTTGCAATATTCTGAGATAAACAATTAAAAAAAAAGAATTACAGTAGGTAAACTAATGACGAGTCTAACGATGAGTCTAGGAAAATAGAAGGTAAGAAAACATGTGGATCTGGCTAGACTGGGGACATTGGAAATCAAAATAAGTGAAAAATTATAAATATATTTGAAGTAAAAATATTTTTTAAATAAATGTTGAATTGGATATTGTCAGAATATAGAGGACAGACACAAAAAAGACCCATGAGCTTCTGGCTTAGTTATCTGAATGGTTGGTGGTGCCATTTACTGAGGTGTGAGAAACTGGGACACGCTGTCTGTGAATTATCCAAGTGTTGTTGTCAAGTTAATCATGACTCACAGAAGAAAAGTTTGGACCAGACTGTAAGACTGAAAATTATTAGTGATTTATTATTGAAATGGTGTTTGAGATTAGAGAGAATGTGTAGAGAGAAAAAAATAAAAGTAATTAGGATGAAACCCACAGGAACATCAAAATTTAAAGGTTGAGATTCGGTGCAATGGCTCAAGGCTATAATCTCAGCATTTTGGGAGGCTGAGGCAGGAGGATTGCTTGAGGCCAGGAGTTCGAAACCAGCCTGAGCAAGAGCAAGACCTTGTCTCTACAGAAAAATAGAAAAATTAGACAGGCTTGGTGGTGCGTGCATGTAGTATCAGCTACTTGGGAGTAAGGCACGAGGATTGGTTGAACCTATGAGTTTGAGATTGCAGTGAGGTATGAGGATGCCACTGCACTCTAGGTGGGGCAACAGAGTAAGACCCTGTCCCACAAAAAAAAATTTCATAGTAAGATGGGATAGAGGAACAGAAACAAATACATTATCCTATTAATGGTGGGAAAATGAAGCTCGGGGTATTTGCAAGGGAGTGTTAAAAATGAACTATGGCATCTAAAGTAGAAAATGTGAAAATGTGAAAATGAAGACAGGAGGGTACTGATGGATTATGACAAAGCAGCAGTAGGCATGGCCTAGGGAGAATCTCAATATGGGATGCAGAATTGTCTAAATGAGGATATTTGAGTCAAAGAGCTAGGAAAGAAACGATATCCAGAAGGCGAGATGTTTGCATTGAGATCTTGGCGGTACATTTACTGGTATAGAAAATGTTTCAGAATTGATCACAAGAGGGGTGAATAGATCAGAGGAAAGAAAAAAAGCAATGGATATAAAGATGTCAAAAAAATGGAGAGGGGGTAACTAGAGTGGAGGAAATTAAAAAAGCAATGGACATAAAGATGTCAAAAAATGGAGAGAACAGGGGATTTTGATGGTCCTTCTATGTGGATGTTGATGTCACTGAAATGATGACAGGACTGAAAAATATTTTGAGCAAGGATCTAAAGCTTAAATAAATGACAGGAATGACCAGCAGATCTGTTGATGTCACCACCACAAAGCAGGCATGGCTATTTTCCCAAAAGATTTAAGTTTCAAAAAAACAATATAAATTGCAAGAGGAAGAGAGATTAGCAGTCTGAAAGTTGTAATAGGGACAAGAACAAGCACGTCATCTTCTAGCCATAAATATGTGGAGGGTGAGAAAAAGACAATTCTCAATTTATGAAGGCTAGAGAAAAAGTTGTCCCTTGGTGTCAACCAAGTTTTATTTTAATGTATTAATAATTAAAAAGGTGATGTAGAACTTAGTAACACTTTCCTATAGCTTAGTACCACATATTTTTTTTAACATTTAACACAAAGTTATAGAAAAATTTCAATGACATAGCACCTCCCTTCAAAATTTCTCAAACAAAATGATTCCTTGGTCTTCTAAACTTCTCCTTATACTATGAAATTTGCTTCGTCTTATTTAATGAACAGTTTAAGTCCACTAAAACACACACACACACACACACACACAGATGCACACATGTCTTATCCAGCTGCAGGTCTCATTTTTGAAGCTACATGGAAAGTAAAAAATCATTTCATAATCTTCGAGCATGGAGATTTTGAAGAACTGGAACATGTCTTTTTAGAAAAGAAGTTCACCTGAGTAAAAGAAAAAAGATAAAAGAGCCCAATTCTGGAAGCTCACTCGGCTGAGTCATCCCTACACCACTGGCAAGGCAATGAATAGTAATACCGGGCTGGTAGACGCTTTTAAAGGAAGTAGAAATAACCTATCTGTGAGGCTTAATTCTTGATTGCCTGGCCAAGATATAGCATCTGGATGAGAGTTCGCTGACTGAAATTAAATTTTGTGAAGATAAAGTAGATACTTGTTAAAATGAAAGATCAATTTAGAAAGAAGTAGGCAGACATAATGTCTGCACTATGGATAGGTGTGTTGTTGCTGTTTACAAAAATAGCCTGCATCTTTGAATCACTATTTCTCCCTAGACAAAGCTAACTTTAAAAGAAAGGAAAAAAACTATGAAATTAAAGAAAGATTATAATACATACAGACACACACGTGTGTGAATGGGTATCTTCAGTCATTGTACTGCCTTTTTCTAACTACAGACTCCAAACAAGACAAACGAATACATTACATTTTACTTTAGGGCAAGCTATAATGAGTGGAAAAAGGAGAATGTGTTAAATCAATACAGAATGTCCCTTGTTTTTCATAATTCTAAGTGTTTCTCGTTAGAAGTCTGAGTAATCAATCTCTCTGCTATATGTAGCCATCTTGGCATTAGGGAAATTCCACAAGAAATGTTTTACATGTGGATTTGGAAAAGGGAAAAAAATAAAGATTAAAAAGTACTTTATTTTGCTCTGCATTCTGTGAGCAACATACATTTCATGCTACCTTCTAGTGTTAAGCTTGTGATTACCCATGACTCTACCATAGAAGATACAGTTTACTGAGCAATTGTCTTAAAGTTAAGAAATCTAGACATTGGTTGGTT
>NW_012147997.1:1708910-1711041 GCF_000956105.1 Propithecus coquereli | reverse complement strand
AATGGATAATGGAAAATTGAATTATAAATGGGTATCCTGTTGCCCCATATTCTGGTCTTCAATTCAAATAATTCAAGCTATTCTCAAAACCCCAACTCTCATAAAAGTATTGGACCAAATGATTCCAAATTATAGTACTTTCAAGATAAAATTTACTATTGACTTTATAGTCCAGAAAGATTATGAGGTTATTTGATATAACCTTTGAGCACCATCCAAGCCTCACATAAGCAGAGGATACTTTTATGACTTATTAGCCCTCAAAAGTCACCCACTTTTTTAACCATCACACTGTTTGCACAGTCATCTTTCATAAAATAGGACAATTAATCCAAGGTTCTCGTTATTTGGATATGAAGGACTTTCTTAAGAAAATCAATTTCCAGTCGTTTCCTGGAATATTCAGTTTGATTCTATACACCACATACAGGAATAAACGGCACTGTATAAGTGTGTTAGTTTCTTACTATTGCTATAATAAATCAATTCAACCTCAGTGGCTCAAGACACATTTATTTTCCCGTGGTTCGGGAGGTCAGGAGTCCAAAATGGGTCTTACTGGGCTAAAATCAAGTTATCATCAAGTCTCTGCTTTTTCTGGAGACTCCAGAGGAGAATTCTTTTTTTTTTCTCTCTCTCTCTCTCTTACCTTTACCAGCTTACAGATATCACAAGTTTTCCTTGACTCCTGGCCTCTGCTGCCATCAACAAAGCACATCACTTCAACCTCTGCTTCAGTCATCCTATCCCCTTCTACTAACTCTGACCTTTTGGCCTCTGACCCTTTGGAGGGTCATTATTCTACCCTACCTATCCGCTAAGTGATTGAAAAAAATGCATTATTTATAATGCACTGCTATGTATGGCAATGAAATTATACATTGTGAAGATTTCTATCAAAAACAATTTTTAAAAGGTTTAGCTACTAGATTATTGATTAGTATGTTCCAGAAAAATCTCACGTCCTCAGCGCTAACTCACCACCCACAAGTAGATGACCTTTTTCAAATAAAAAAGGAATGTTCAAGGCTATATGAACAATAGAAAAGGAACTATAATTGCTATGACTTAAGAGGCTGACTTTTGCACATCATACTCCGACCAATGCACACACACACCAAATTCCATCCTGACAATCTAGTTGCTGTTTTCCCCATGCTTAGAAATGGTCTTTACTCTCATCACTGTTTACATTAAGTCTTATTTTTTAAAGCTTCCCTTCATTTGTTTCTTTTCCTCAACCTCCTCTTATTTTCCTCCTCTAAACTGGATTTCATTTGGTATTCCACATGCTGGCACACTTAATTACACTCTGCTTTACAAATATGCTCTTGTTTTATGGATGCAATTCTTTTTCCCCATATAAGTTGCTTCTCTGCGGGACATATCACCTTAGTAGACCATGGTAACATCGCTTGCTCAGTCTGTGTCTCTGCTGTGGAATTTAGTATCTCCCAAATTCTAGCATAATTTGAACTTCGTAATTAAGCGAAGCCGAGTTTTGAGAGAAATGTAGGGTGTCTGCCCCTAAAAATCAGTGTATTGTACATAAACACATTTGGGAACATAATTGACTTTTATGTACAGAAGCCAGATGCATTTCTTTCCTATGCGTGCTTAGGGAAGCAAGTTCATCTCATATATCACAATAAGCATCTGTTCCACTAACTTCCACTGCCGGATACTCATCATGCTTAGGCAACAAAACACTTAAGGAAATAAAAGCTCTTCCCAATAAAAAGGTGCATCAAAAGCTTTGTTTTAAAAAAAAAGAACTTTATCAGTTAAGTTCAGAACAGGAACTACCTGGAAAATTATTCTTGAAATATATTTTTTGATAAGGCACCTAATCCCCTGCCCTATGTACTTTAAAGGCTGCTTTCATTCACAAAGGGCACATGCTCTGAGGTTTGAACATACTTTTGAAAATGAAAAAGCTTAAAAGAACTAATGAAAAACAGAATACTCAGATATAAACATGCATTTGTTATTCTCCTATCATCTACTATATTAGAAATAGAGTAAAAATTATGAAAAAGTCTATTTCCCCCCAATATGTATATCTATTTATTGAAAATAATGCACGTCTATTATTTAAAATTTTTCAGAATAGACTCATAAGTGACAATGA
>NW_012147997.1:1704989-1707910 GCF_000956105.1 Propithecus coquereli | reverse complement strand
AAGCATGACAGCTATCTCTACACCCCCACCACTACCCTCTAAAAGGGTAGTTGAAGGAACTGTTTCCTTATGGGCTAAGTGTATATGAATAGTATAACATATTCTTCCCAAAGTGGAAACTATGCAGAAAATTTAATTTCTTGTTCTGAAACGTGTTCCAGCTTGACCAGTCTGTTCTACCCACTAACCTTTGAGGGTAGGGACTGAATTTGGTTTATGATTATATTTTCACTACTTAACATTGTGCCATGTACTGAGTAGGTGGTCAGAAACATCTGTTTACTGATTAGTTAGCTAGATACATGATTATCTGTTGCAGTGGCGCTATCACATTCTGGATAATTTTGACTGGCTTTTCTCTGTCAAGGATGAAATACACAGTTTTACACACACACGCATACACACACATGCACACCCTTTGCAGAGACAAATTGCTTTGAAAATAAGAACAAGGCTTATAATGTATTTGTTGATTCTAGAGGTCTGGTTACAATGAAGATAACAGTAGAAAACCATGAATGTGATAGAAAACCATGCTACAGGATATGGAAGATCAAATTGCCATAAAAATTACTCCTGGCTGGTCTGAAGGTAGTGAATTATCTCAATCGATTGTTCACAGTCAGTTACAGATCGAACTCCTTGTTCTACTCTTTCCCCCTTCTCACTACTGCACTTAACTAGTCTTAAAAGAATGACTACTTATTTTCTTTAGTTTGCTGTTGATGAAGTGAGAAAAGTAATAGACATAAAAATGGAAATACATGATATGTGTATATCTCACATGCACTCATTTTCATGATGTATATATGTTTACAGATGTGTGTGAATATATATGTTAAGTAATATTCCATCTTTTTTGTATTTATAACACATATATGTACACACATAGATAACAAATAGGAGTGTTTTGCATAATAATTCCATTTATATTCATTTCCTCAGCTAAAAACTAAAGAGATTTTAAATCAGAATCAATTATTCGCTTACAGGTGGTTTTGCTCATTATCTCATCTTTTATCCTCATTTTTACGACTTCTTGTATTGCTACTTTGTGACTATTTTTTGGTATACATTATATATATTTTAAACAGTCACCTTAAAAAATTGATCTTTTCCTAAGATCTCCAAGATTGATTTTGTATGAATATATGTGTTTGTGCAAACACATTTGCCAAGGAAAGGTCAGTTGTAAATATATAAACACACATAACAAAAAATTCAACATAAACTCTCTGAATACAATTATCTATACTTTTTCTGTTAATAAAAGCAATATAATGTATTTCTTGGTGGTAAGCCTATTTATTTTCATTCCATTGGTTACCATCTGAATTGCCCCATTGAAGAAATAGATTGATGATTTGATAGCTCACCACAGTAACTAACAGAGAATAATCCAAAAAATAAAATAAATAAGTGAATTCCAAGAACACACATTTTTTGATGTATCAGATAATCTAAAGTTGTCAGTTCTAGAGCAAGATGAAAAAAAGATGAAAACTAAACTTCCCAAGGCCAGTGACTGACAATAATGATGCAGTATTCTCTGCTTCAATCATTATTACTACAAATCTTTGATACCTATATTGCCAAATATTTCACGTACTGCTTTCCTGGTGATTGATCGATGAGTCATGACACTGAAACTGCAATGAGACTTTGTATAAAAAGTGATAGTCAAAAATATTTTGAAAATTTATCATGTCTACATACTGATCTTACTTACCTAATATTTAGCAAATATGGTCTTAGTGAAAAATTTTCAGATGTGCCTAATATATAGTGTGTGAAATTGCTGTGTAATCATACAAGAAATCTACTATAAACATCAATGTATAAATTTGCCAGTGATGGCAACAAATGGTATCTTGTAGTGTCATCATCATCCCCATAATCTTCAGCAGTACCACCCACTCTTCTCTTTCCATCTCGATGTACGTTATCCCAATCAAATCCTGTGCAAGGTCTACCTCAGTACAAGCCTTCCAGCCTGGGCTTCCAATCAGAATGCAGCCCAAACTCTGTCTATGTAGTTCTAGAGGCACCATTGAAAAGTACACACTTGTTGCAAGACTTGAGAAGCCTCATTCACATTGAAAATTCTGAATTCACAATACTGAAAAAATTTTTAAAAAATTGTTTTAGAATAGTGTGAAGTCTATTAAATAAATTATACTGAGATTAGATGACTCTCTTCATGCCAGCATATCTCGTCACATTTTCTCATTAATTTTTCCACATAATCAGAGCTAACAACAACAAATTCACATTAAACTTCCTTAATTTACTATTTGACAATAAATGATGTCAATAACACTTCTGAACCCTCTGCTGCTCTGGTTTTACGTAATTGTTGTATTTTCTAATGAGTGAGGTTGTGACTGAAAAAGACTTGACTGTTTTGTTTTTTTTTGGAAGAGCCATCATTTCTTCTATAAGCTTTATATCTTCTATATGCAGACATTTTCTATAAGCAAACATCCATTAGGTCTTGCGATCAAACTAGAGACAAAAAGTCAGTTAATAACAACATCAACGTCATTTACCACCTTCAAATCTAGTGCTGTGGATTGGCACTTATTAGTTTTCCATGAAGAGACAGTTGGTTGCATGAGCAACAAGAGAAAGACAACCAGCAGTCTAATACCCACATGAAGGCATGTCCACACACACTTGTTTCCACAAAGTAATACCATATGTCCTCAGTAACGTGAGTGGGCAAAAGTAACAGTTGGCCTGCTAAGGAAGGCCATATGTACAGGCAGCTTATAACGCCATCCTTCTTACTTACGGTTGCTGAAAGTTCCGTTGAAGTGCTTGCTCTGAGGCATAGCATGACTAGAGGAGAACATGGTTCGTCAATAGCAGAAAGAGGCTATTTCTTGTACAACTACTATATCTCTGGACCTGGGCACTAA
>NW_012147997.1:1699353-1703809 GCF_000956105.1 Propithecus coquereli | reverse complement strand
CTAGATATAATAAATTAAAGGATATTTAATTTATCAGCATCTATTCTCAGTCAAGTGGAAACTTCTCCATCAATACCTTCCAGTGAATCTAAAACAAATTGTTACCCCCCACAGATGCATTGTTTTTTTCATGAGGAAACGAGCCCATTAATTTCAGGGGTCTCAAGGCGCAAGGCACAACAATATTACCATCTGTAGTAGGCTGAATAATGGCACCTAAAGATGTTCTTGTCCTAATCCCTGGGTCCTAAGAATGTATTGCTTTGCATGGTCAAAGGGACTTTGCAGATATGATTAAGTTAAGGATCTTGAGATGAAGTGATTATCCTGTATCATCCAGGTGAACCCAGTGAAATCACAAGAATCCTTAAATGACAGAGGAGGATTCATAGGAAGAGGAAGAGGCAATGTAGAAACAGAAACAAAAAGGAAACGAATGTACCTTGAAAATAAAGGAATGGATCAAAAGCCAATGAATGCAAGTGCCACTAGAAGCAGAAAAAGGCAAGAAAATAGATTCTTCCCTCAGCACCTCCAGAAAGAACCAACCTTGGAGACACTTTGACTTCAGCACAGTGCAAGTGACATTGGACTTCTGACCTTTAAACTGTAAGAAAATAAATCTGTGTTCTTTTAAGCCATTGAATATGTGGTAATTTATTACAGCAGCAGTAAACAGCTAATATACCATTACAATAAGCAAAAGAACTAAAGTGCAATAGTGACAAAGTTAAGAAATCCCAGAAAGAAAACGGAGTGTTAAACTCAATCACAAGACTATATAGGTAACTATATTATGTTACTTGTTAACCACTTGAGCCACATTATTACTATCATTATCATTACCATGCAATCCATATGAATACACCAGTATGTATAATTTAAAGATGAAAATTTTTCTATTTCACCTTTCCCATAATCCCATGCAGCTGGCCTTAAGCAAACACATATCTGATGGAGCTAATATCTTCATGGAAGAATCTTCCTTATTGAAAAGAAAAGTTACATCTGAAAGTAAATCCTATTAAGCTGGACTGAGGACAATATCTAGAATATTCAAACATTACTTTTCAAGAATTCCACTAGCAGTGAGTTTGTGATATTATCTTCAGCCAACAGAATCAAAATTAATTCTAAAGACATTCAAAGAAACATTTTTAAAAACTGTGTTTTTTTCCTCTCATTAAAAATAAAGTGTTGCCCAATTCTCCATTATATTTATGTTAATTAGATCAAGTCTAGACATGATTTATGCTACCACCAATAGAAAACTATTTAAATAGAATAATCTCACTTAGTGCTGACAGAAGGACAGTACAAAACTGTTGAGGGTAGGGAGAAGTAAGTGCTTTGTGGCATAAATATTTCCCTTTTCTGATCAAAACTTGCCCCATGACCTAGCATGCTTCTCTCCACATGCCTAAGCACAGTAAAGGTCATAAAAAAACCTCAATTCTACTTTTCTATAGTCTAATGGTTACAGGACATCAGAACGGGGAATGGGAATGTTTTGTGAAAAACTGACATTGAATTTGAGAAGAAACATCAAAACTTGGAGATAATATGCAGAATATCTCCACAGTAATACATGGGAGGGCAAGAAAAATATTTATCAAATGTCTACCATGTGTTGATCCTCTTATAAAAATGAATATCTAATCTTTTTAATGTACTGAAATCCACTCTTCATAGAAGGCAATTTATTCCCAGTTTATAGATAAAGAAGCAAGTCTACAGAAATGGATCTTGATCAATGTCAGGTAGTTAAAAGGCAGAACTAGGGCAAATATAATATCAATTAACTTTTAGAAAGAAAAGTTCAAAAATTAAATTATAACTTCTACAAATTTTTGTCCAAGAAAGCATGACCTAATGGAAATAACATACGTGAAAGAAAGAATTTGCTTTCTTCAATGAATGTTTATGATACTTCTTTAGCAGGAGTTGTCACTGAGCCACCCACACCTCCTCAGCACTTACTATTCTCATGCATGCGAGTAAGACAGCGTCCAATGGTGAGCAGTGATTTTGCCCAAAGGCTTTCTTGGACAACCAGAGCTGTCTCAGCCTGCTCACTGGCTTAAACAGAAATTCTAGAACACTAATGCCACTGGTCCCTGGAGCCACCCACAGCCAATGATGAAAATTTATGGAGGGAACAGCCCAGTTCTCTTGTCCCTGAGTTGGGGGAACCCTAGTACAAATTCTGTACTATCTCCACAGTTCTGCAACAGAAATGATGCCCACCTGCTCTTCTCAGTTCCAGCTCGCTACATGACACAGAGACCACAGAAGCTGACTAAGTATTTTACTTCAGTGTACATGCAAACCTCTCTTACTCAGGAATGTTTATAGATAAATATTTCTAAATAAAGATGTACAATAGGCCCTGTTCTATCCTGAGGGATAAAATAATAAATATCTTCTTCTCTCCTTCCTTCTTCAGCTAACTCTCTATCTGAAGAATTACAAGAGGAAAAGAAATGAGGTTTTGTTTAGCACTCTCAGAAGGATTCTCAGAAATGTTGAAATGATGATGAGCATCATACACACCCTGCTTCAAGTATTTTGTAGGATCTGACAGAAGAGAAGATTTTGGGATTCCAGAAAATTTATTTTAAGTCATCCTTTTAGTGTCAGGCCCTGAAAGGAATAAGTCAGATGGCCAAGAGCCATAAAACTAATTATCTTGATTCAGTCCAGGATACCTGAGCCATGAGTGCACAAGAAATCCTGCAATCAGATGCAAAGTTGAATACGATATAATTAGTTCCTGAACTATGAATTTCATTTATATAATGTCAAAACATAGTTTCAAAGTATATGAGAATTCAAGGACTTTCCTATCTAGTATTTATTATTCTTGCTCAACTTTTCTTCTCATACCCCTAAATTGTCTGTTGAACGTGCATACACAAACAAAAGCACCACCCCCCTCAAAATCGCAAACTCTCCTTGAAACTCAAATGGGTTCTTTAAGAGCCTATGTAGAACAAATTATTACCACTGAAGAATGAAAAGGAATAAAAAAGGTGAATAATATTTAGGGTTTTTTTTTCCCTCAAAAGTTACAATGTGTTTACTTTGAATTAGCCAATTCCAGTCACCAAAGTACTCATGAGTATATTTTTATGAATTGGTCACATATTAAAAAATAAAAATATTCAGTTCCTAACTCCCTTTTCTCATAAATCCTATACTAGATATATATTAGATATACCTGCCAATGTTCCCAAGGAATCTTAAAGACTATTTACCGTGAAGTGTGGCAGTTTATTTTGAAAGCAAGTGGTATCTGAATTTCAAGTTCACACTAAGTAGTTTAAAAATGCAACTAAATGTGGCCTGCCTTCTATCTTGATTATAAGACACAGTTATCATGAGAATATTCTTAGTAAATATTGAGTCTGCCTGTCAATCCACTTTTATTAAGGACGACACACATCAGCTTTTGGGAGTTTAGGAGTTATTTGTAAGTGAGCAACAAATGAGTATAGAAAATAACGCTGTAAAATTATATTAAAGTATCTTTCATATCGAAAAGAAACCCCCCAAAATAAAAGGGAATTTTAAGGTATTTTCTCATATAATATATTCATATATAACTATTTTAGTAGTTTTAACTAAAAGCAATTGTGCAGTTGTTTGGAAATAGAACAAAACTTGAAGTTAAATAGCACAGGTCTAAATCCCTGTGGTTTATAACATAATTATATTCTATATGTTCCATAATAAAATATAATTCCTAAGCTTATAACATAATAATTATAGAAACTTAGGAAAAGTAATCCCTCTATGTCATAATTTCTTCACCTGCAAAATGGAACTAATATTGCTATTCTCCCCAAACTTCTATAAAATATTAGAGAAGGAAGATATGTGAAAGAACCTGGTTTACAGTGGATGCTCAAATAGTATCTGTTCAATGCAAACTGATGTTAAAGAAGAAAAACAAAGTAAAATATTATATTTTTATTGCTAAAGCTATAGATGCGCACATCTCAATTTGGAAAAATCTGTAAATTTTCTTCAACATAAAATGACACTGAACCCTAATAAAGAATTTAGTAAATATTTGAAAGACATTTAAATTTCACCCCTAAACTAGGAATCTAACATTTATTTGTCAAACTTATAACTTGTATACTCAACTACTATTAAAATACATGGTAGGCCATATAACTAATTGTATGCCCACCAATTCTACTGCCAAGTATTTAGCGAGGTCCACCCAGCAAGTATCGAATTTGAAACCAAAAATAGCGATACCAAACACTTAAAAGCAAAGCATTTTTGGGAAACTCTTATGACCATAATGGTCGTAAATTAGTGCTATTAGTAAGAAAGGGACTTCTAAATCAAAAAATTTATAACACACCTAAGGAATTTTGTTTCTCTCATACATACACACCCCACCACACACACACACACACACACACACACACACACACACACA
>NW_012147997.1:1698408-1699303 GCF_000956105.1 Propithecus coquereli | reverse complement strand
GTGATTAAAAACACTTAAAAACTTAGTGTGTTTGAATAAGAGTTTCTGGAAAGTGAGGACATGATAATAAGGCAAAACTACATACCATATTACTGTTACAAAGTAAAAGGAAAACATGGATTGTGTGTGTATGTGTGTGTGTGTGTGTGTGTGTGATCATAGCAGCTTTGTATTTCAACAAGAGTTTCTTTTGGAATTTCTACAACTGCAAACACTATTCAGCAATGGTACTGATCATAAAATTTATTGTTTTAAGGTCAATCGTAATACTGTAATCAGATAAGATAATTTACTTTACTCTTAATGGCTTCCTTTTTGACAAATGAGGGAGCTTTTAGGAAGGACAGTGCTCCTTGCACAACAACCAGTAAAGCATGTCACCTCCAGTTACAATATAATTTTAAGAAAAATGAAGGACAAACTACTTGTGAGGCAGCAAGAATTCATTTACATTAAAGTAATTTGAACAGGGCGTTTCAAGTTCTTGTTAGCAACAACAGCACAAGGGGAAAAACGAATCTATTTTATACAATGGTCCTCTTCTGGGCATAGAAAGATTTGCAAAGCTGACATGACCGTTGTTAAATTTGTTCTGTAAGTCTATGATTAGGAGATATAATTCATGAGATAAAATACTCACAGGGTACATCTGTGAAGTGCATGCACTGATTATTACGGAACTACTGTCTGACATCTTCTTGAAAATTATGTCCGGCAAAGTTTAAAAAGAGACCAATGTTTCTGTGGTTTCTTGTATGGGTTAGGCATTATAAATAAGAGCTAAGCTTCGTAAATAAAAACTATCAAAGATACTACTATTCTATGTTAATTTAAACCTAAGCGATCCAGGTTTTGGTCTTGATAAATAATGGGTTTAATTATTAATAATTTTTTG
>NW_012147997.1:1662104-1687163 GCF_000956105.1 Propithecus coquereli | reverse complement strand
AAAGGGTACCAATTTTGGAACAAAGGATGAAGGAGAGATGAAGCGAATTAACAGGGCTTTTAAGCTAAATTGAAATCACATTTCAGAGCCTGTAGAGAGACTCTGAAGTTCCCTTTAATGAGCTTATGAAGGGGAAAGAGGAAAAGAACCTCAAGTTTTTCTGAGGGTTCTCCGCTGGTATATCGGGGTGAGAGGAGCACCGCCTCCCACTTAGAGGGCAAGGTTGTCCTCTCCCTCTGTGTGCCCAGACTCCCTACTTCCTCACCTTTCAAATCTATTGATTTGGCTTGGAAAATTGGGCATGAGGCAAAGAAAATTAGGGACAGAAGGACAAAATGGGCGGCCAGAAAACAAAATTTCTATCTTAAAAGCTTATTTCTAAACACATATATAATGCGTGTCTTTGGGGACATTTCCTGAGACTCACTCACTACAGCTGAATTCCATCCGAATTCCCCACCCTGGCTGTGAGGATCGCAACCGCCCACCGCCCAGCCACCCTCCCCCAGCCTGTGCAGCCACCACCAAGACCAGCCGTGACTTTGGGAAATATTCCAAAAGCAGTGGAGCTTGGGGAGCTGAGCAGCCTGGCCAACTCCATATCCCTAGTTTGAGACCCCTCTGTACACCTTTCTGCTTAACTCACCTGGAGTCAGGTCTAGACGGCAGCTTACGCCCAGGGCGACTGGGAAGCAGCCCTTGCAAGCTCTGCAGCGTCCTCCCAAATAATGAGGGCAGTGCAGCTGAAGAGCTCCTCGGGACCTGCTGCTCTGGCTGCTCCCCGATTTCTTCCACTCCCTGCCTGGGAGCCGTCCTGCCTTTTCTCTCCTCTTCCTCCTCCGCCTGCCTGCCGCTACTGCACTCTCTCCTCCCAGCGGTGGCGCAGAGAGCTATCCTCCGCCTCCCTCCTCCAGGCGCGAGCTGTCCGTGGTGCTAACGAGGCGGCTCCAGGCTCCTCTTGGGCGGTGGGTGCACACAAGCCCCACAGGGAAACTGGAATTCCCAGGAGCAGGGCTATGGATATGCCTTGTGAAACCACCGGAGAAATGAGATGAAGGAGGCGCCTAGCTGTACCCCTTGAGCATTTAACACTCTCTCGACCGCATGTGTGATTGGGCAACTGGATTTAAATAATCCACAACCTCAGACTTCTTCCTGAACATCTCCAGTAATTCAAAAGTGCCAAAAAGTAAATGAGGGATTTGAGCATATAGCTGTATTAACAGTATTCTCTGTAAAGAGATTCTAACTTGGCTAGATTTTAAGGCTGAAAAGGAGTGGTATACAACTTGGTAGGCTTGTTATTTCAATACATTTTGAGTGTACTTAGGGATCTGTAACCCAAACCAGCAATTTCCCAATCATGACAACACAGATTCTTAAGGGAAAGCAACTGATACTTATTGAATGCCAGGCTTTTTGTTTACCAGTTTCTTTTTTCCCAGTTAATCTGTACCACAATTCTATGAAGCAGTATTAGCACCTCTATTTTATATTGTAAGAATTAGAGACTAAGTAATTTGCTCAAAGTCACAGAGATTCTGAGATTTTGAGCCTAAATAATAACTAAAATCTCTGGTTCTCACAATCCTTACACTGTATATAATGTCTTGCAGCATCTTAGATGTAACTGTAATTGAACCAATAAAGATAATAGAACTATCAACAAATACACATTGAGGGATTAATGAACACCCAGAACCATGGTGAGACTTGTGAATAGTCAAGCACCCCGACTAACAATAGTTCAAGTGCTAACCACAGTGATAACTCGTAATAGAACAGCAAACAGTCATATTTAGGAAAGGCAAATAATGTTCAAAATGTTCATAATCAATGTCCAGCCATATGTGGGTTTGAATTTCCCATTCTAAAATAGAATCCAAATATATGCTTTTCTATGAATCCTACAATGGACATGATCTATTTGCAACGGAATAAGGCCTAGTAAATGTTTGTTTCTTATTGAGAATATCCAATAACAATTAATATTAAATAAAAAAATCAATGGTAATGTATTTCAACTAACCTTCCATGAAAAATTCATTACCCATACAAGCTTCCAGCATGGTAGTAAATAGCATTAAAAGTCAGATTTACTTAAACCTATAGAAATAATAGCCAGTTAATAAAATAATTAATTTAATTGACTGACTTTATTTATATGTCATGATGTATTTCTTCCCTAGAGGATAAGAAATCCCTTCATGGTATTAAATACTATAATGTGAGTTACATATTTTTCTTTGTGTATATGGAAGAATTAAAAAAAAGCACAGCCATATTTATTGTGAGCAAATCTAACCAGATTATTCATCCTATGCTCCATGCCAGGAATTATTCAAGGTGGGGTTTATTTCTCCATGTGTCCAAGAAGGTGAGCAATTTTAAAGCACCTACAATAATGTCAGCTATTAAGAGTAAATTTTTCTTATAAATGATTATAAAAGATTATGAGAAAGATATAACTAACTTCATTCTACTTTATTAATGTTACCACTTCTATTGAACACACGAAGATATATAATTATATTTTTCTTCCTATCTGAAATATTTATTGATTCTGGCATAATGCTAACACACTCATCCTTCAATATTCAGTGTACATGTACTCATAAATCTTTCTTTGATTTGCCTAGTCAATGTAAGTATTTTTGTCCTTTGAATGTCAATAGTCTATTTGTTCTTTAATTGTGGCTCTTGTCCTCAATTGTTTTATAGTTCTGGGCACATATAAGTTCTGCTACCAATAAGCAATGTATAAATAATAAAAAACTTTTATAAAATGTATTGAATAAAGGGAAATGAGACTTTTATACTACATTTCTCACATACTTGCAAAAATCTAATTGTTTTTTCTTAAACTTTTGTGTACATACATCGGTTTAGCTAGAGAATAAGTTTCTAAAGGAGAGGGGTTTTTGTATATGAATTTTATGATTTTCACACATTGTTAATCTAAAGCCCTGTACCATAGTTGAGAGTGAAGCATTTTGTTGAATTTCATTTATTCATTCATTTATTCAAAAAATATGTGTCCATGTCAATTTTTTCCAAACCTGTGCAAGAAGTGGGATGTACAATGGTGTTCAAACTTGATGTGGTCCTTGACCTGATGGACTTTACAGTGTAGCAACTGAAAGTAATAAAAAAACTGTTTATTATTACTTACAATAATAAATGGATCCATTTTTGCTGAATAAATGAAAAGTATATTTGAACTTCTTGGCCAAGGCCAAAACATGAAAGCAAAACCGCTGTCTGCCTGAAACACTAAAAGCAACTCTCAAGAGGATCTCTCTGTTGAAATAGTACATACCATTATGGAAATAATGAGAAAAATTAGAAACTGTGCAAATGACAGCACAATATGCATCTTTGTGGTTTCTGACCTTTTAGCTTCCTCAAAGGCAAGACCACAAACCTTTCAACACCATGGATAGTATTACTTTTGCACAGAGCGTAACATTTTCGTGTACTTTATTTTGTCTTTCTATAAAGTGATCTTAATTTTTATATGAGTCTAATGGATTTTCTGGTATTTTTTTTTCTTTTTGCTGAATGACTGTTCAGTGAGATTTGCTTACCATGCACCATTCTCATGTTCATGTTCATTTCTCTGAAGCCTATTTGCCTTTAGTTTACCATGATAACATTTCTTATCAACTTTTATTGGCAGCTATCACATAATGACACATGCATCCACATGTGAGTAGAGTTGATCTTTTGTAGAAGAAAAGGGAAGTTAGAGGGAGCAAGGGGCAAAGATGTTTGTAAGATTATCCAATGGGTCATCACAGCACCTCAGATCCAGTACCTTTTTGAAATATTAAACAAGGGACTGACAGCCAGGCCCTGGAATGACTGAGTCAGCTTATACCTGATCATTTTTATGATCAAAATAATCTCCCACAATGGCTTGAATTTTAAAATATTGTAATATTGTTTACATGTAGGTATTCACATAGCAGGGTTATGGGAGTATAATCTAGTAAGAAATTGGAAATGAAGAACATTCTAAAAGAGAAACTTGTCTGTTCTAAACAGATTTGAAAAAGTACATAATTTATAACTCTATACATGGCTCCGAGACTTAAAACCTAACATAAAAAATAAAGACAGCAGAAAAAAAGACAGCAGATAACTCAGGAAAAAGATCTCTATTGAAACTACCACTTAAAATTTTTCATACTTTTTAAAATATAAGGTGCATGCATTTACATCTCAGAAAATAAAATATATTGTGTTGATTCAACACATAGGAGAAAGTGGAGTATGCCCCAGTGCTATGAAAGTGAGTTGTCAAAGAACATACCACAACTTTACATCTTCTTTACCCACAGGCTAAACTTCTATCACTGCCTTCGAATGTGACCAGAGATTGCTACTAAAAGCTACTATATTTGGCAGAAGGGTATATAAATCTTTAGATCATTATATCATTCACTAATATTTAGCATTCATTTTATATTTACCTATTTGGTTCATATGATAAACATATTTGGGGGTCTGCTATACACAAGAATCATCTTAAAATATAAAAATTACTTAAAGAAATAGAACTGAGAGGTGAGTTGTGATGGTGAAAATGAAAATAACAAAGCAAAGCAGGAGGAAACTTTAAGAACAGGCATGACAGAGTCATTACAATTTGGTAGGTGCTATGATTTGAATCTATGTGTCCCTCCAAAATTTATACATCAGAAATAAAAATCCCAAGGCAAAAAATCAAACAACTCCATCAACAAATGGGCAAAGGAAATGAACAGAAACTGTTCAAAAGAAGACAGAATAATGGCCAGCAAACATATAAAAAAATGCTCAACATCTCTAATCATTAGAGAAATGCAAATCAAAATCACAATGAGATATCACCTAACCCCGGTGAGATTGGTCTGTATCAAAAAATCACAAAACAACAAATGCTGGCAAGGATGTGGAGACATAGGAACACTCTTACACTGCTGGTGGGACTGCAAATTGGTGCAACCACTGTGGAAAAGAATTTGGAGATACCTCAGAGAGCTAAAAATAGAAATACCATTCTATCCAGCAATAGCACTATTAGGCATCTACCCAAAAGAACACAAGACATTCTACGATAAAGACATCTGCACCCGAATGTTTATGGCAGCACAATTCACTATTGCAAGAATGTGGAAACAACCCAAGTGCCCGTCAATACATGAGTGGATTATTAAAATTTGGTATATGTTTACAATGGAATATTACTCAATCATAAGAAACGACAGTGATCTAGTACCTCTTATACTTTCCTGGATTAAACTTAGGCCCATTATCCAAAGTGAGGCACCACAAGAGCAGAAGAACGGGATCCATTTGTACTCACCATCAAATTGGTACTAACTGATCAACACTAGGCTGATCACATGGCAGAAATACTCTCTAGGGATTAGGGGGATGGGGGGGCAAATCTACAACTAAAGGACACGGGGAGCACTAAAGGGAGGGAAGGGCATGCCTTTAACCCACATTTAGGTGAGGCAAAGACATAAAGTATAACTATAATGTTTGTACCCTCACAATACCCTGGAATAATAAAAAAATAAAAAAATAAATCCCAAGGCAATGGTATTAACAAATGGGGCCTCTGAAGAATTAACTAATTCATGAGGGATTTGCTCTCATAAATGGGATTAATGCCATTATCAAAGAGGCTTCAGAGAGGTGCTTGGTCTATCAATCTCTTCTGCCATGTGAGGACAGTATTTGTTCTCTTTTGCCCCTTTTGCCAGGAAGGAAGAAGCAAGAAGATGCCATCTTGGGAGCACAAAGCAGCCTTCACCAGATACCAAATCTGTCCGTGCTTTGATGTGGGACTTCTAGCCACCAGAACTGTGAAAAATAAATTTGTATCACTTATAAATTACCCAGTATGTGACATTTTGTTAAAGTACCACAGACTAACACAAAGGGTAATCAAACCTGGTGAGGGCTGATATTTTAAAAATTTGAGATTATTTAATGTCTCCGATTCTCAGTTCCCTCATCTATAAAATAAGGAAAATAATGTTATTTACTTCACAGATCATTGTGAAGGTTAAATTAATTATATATGTAAATAAAGCAAACAAAATAGTTCCTTTTATATAGTATGTACTGCTTAAGTGTTTGCTAATATTATATGAGGAAACTGAGAACTTTTTAAAATAGCAGGATGTAGTAGCCAAAGGGAAAATATAAGGAAAGCACCAAGTTCACTTTGACAATTTGGCCAAATGCTGGTTGGGAAAGACAGCTTAATGTTCCATGCAGATCTTATTTCGGGATAATTTCACTCTACACTGAATTCCTCTAGCACTTTGCGTAGACCTTTTATTGGACTTCTCAGTTTGTCTCTTGAATTATTGTTATTTATTTAAATATTTCAGCTTCCTACAAAAGTAAGCTTTTAGTGAGATAGATTCTTAAGAATGTATATCAAAGTCATCTTTCTATTTCCAACAGCAAGTAACCCAGCAGTAATAACCAAATATTTGTTTAATGAATAAATATAGGAAGATCAGTTTTAATATTTTTCTTTGTTGACTTTTAATCAT
Source organism: Propithecus coquereli (assembly GCF_000956105.1). Classification (NCBI taxonomy): domain Eukaryota; kingdom Metazoa; phylum Chordata; class Mammalia; order Primates; family Indriidae; genus Propithecus; species Propithecus coquereli. The sequence goes on along the minus strand of NW_012147997.1, from coordinate 1,680,603 downwards.
AATTATACCATTAGTAGGGAGGGATAAATGATATTGTGAGGACATAGGGATTAATATTTAAATTTGTAGTTTTGTTTTATTTGTGATATAGACATACTTCCACTTCTGATGAAAACATGACATTCTATACATCTAACGCACAGAGCATGGTCTGTATGTGGACCAACAGCACCGGCATCACCTGGAACTCCTTAGAAATTGGACCTGCTGAATCACAATTTGTATTTTGGCAAAACTCCAAGTGATTTGCATACATATTTAAGTTTGAGAAGGACTGTTTTATTGTTCGGTCATGCCCTAATTGCATTGTCAGTGAAAGAAAATAACATAATTATGATAATAATATTGCTAATATTAACAAAAATGTAACTAAACCTTTAGCAATCTTACATCCTCTCCCAGAGACTGTTATTTATTTAATATTTATTATAATTCTATGACATTACAACTATTATCATCTATTCAACTGAGACTCAGAAATCTACAGTAACTTTCTCAAGGTCACAGAGCTAGTGAGTCACAGACACAATTTTTAAGTTCTTGCTGCCTCATTCCAAAGATCAAACTTTGTCTAATTCATGGTTAATAAATTTGCTTCTACTTTCCACTTCCATTGACTGTGGTTTCCTTTCTATTTCATTAACTTTATTTTTACATGACCAATTTTTAAGCCTTTCCAATACTTTTCAGAACACAGTGCACTATAGGTTAATAAGAACAATACCAAATACCATTCATGAGAAATTGTGAAGAAGTAGCTCAAAAAATTCAAATACTAAAAAGTCAGAGTTTTTTCCAAAATTTTTATTGCAAAGCATTTAGTATAAAAGCAAGAGAGTCTTTCTACTTAGAAATTATACCTTGCATTTCTCAAATGGAATAAGATTATTAAAATGACAAAAAAGAGTCCATAAACAGCCTAAAAGCTAAGAATAAGAATTGCTATATAAGAAAAAAGAGCATAAATATGCCATATGAACATCTATAAGAATCATGGGAGTGCTATTTGGTATTTAGTTCCACTCTGCAGTACAATCACAAAGAAGTGTCTGTATAATTCACTGTGCATTATAGCACAATAAATCACCTCATTAGGCTCAGAGATATGTAAAGATTTACAGTCTAGGAAAATCTACTACATATTCTTAATCACTTCTCAGCCTGCACCTCCCCTTCCCCATATTCTTTTTTTCCTATAGGAAGGTTACGCATAGAAAACATTTAATTTAAACCCAGCAATGATCTGTGAAGCCAGAAAGATATGGAAATGGACATTTTGAAAGGAAAGTTGGCTTCTGAAGAGATAGAGTTGTGACCTTGGTCTTTTTGTTGTAGAGAAGTATTCCCTAGCCTTCCTGTACTATTTTTCCCAAAGCATCCTTTGTGTTGTTCTGCCTTTATTAAGGGCTTCTATCACATGACCCCTTCCTCACTCTATCTGTTGGCTTCTAAGGAAACTGCTTAAATCCTCCAAAAGAGATTGAGAAAAATGCAAAAGTATTCCTCAAAGCAGCAGAATTTTGTGTTGAAAGTTTATATTTTCACATGGAATTCTCAAAAAATTCTCTGAAAATTAAAGACACTACCATTTACCACCTAGAATGTACATCCTGGAATCATACAAGGAGAAAAGTCTTAAAATACTTAAAATATGGCATTTGTCAAATCTTTCTTATTAGAGATGAAGAAAATGAGGCCTGGACTCACCATGTAACTTGCCTGAGGTCACGTAGCTAGCCAGAATACAGATTTACTTTTTTCCTCTGTGACATGTATTATTATTATTTTTTAATCATCTCAATATTTTTCTAGTCCATAGTGGAAACACAATCTCTGAATCAGGGGCCTAATTTTCTCTATGAATCCTCTTTACAGCTCTAGCTTATTAATAACCCTCAGGAGTATTATAGGAATTAATTAGTAGAACTTAGAAGAAATATTTTGGGATATACTTGGAAAAATCATATAAAATATCAATGACTAGGAACTAAACAATCAATACCAGATAAAGTAAAATTATATTTAAACTCCATATGGCATAAATAACAAGTTATTCTAATTTATATATAACAGTTGTACTTTGCAAATTTGCATATAAAATATTTGAAAAAATAACATTTCAATATATAATATGTAAATACAAAAAGATGAGGAATGAAAAGCACAGGTGAAAAATAACGAGGCTAACAAAAACAGCACAGTCTCATCCTCAGATCATAAAAGGATACACAACCTCAAGAAAAAGGAGAACTTGAACATGGAAAGAACTCTCTGCTAGCTATACTGATTATGGTACATATTTTTAAAAGGCTTTTAGAGAGGATGGGAATGTTTTATTATGTATTCAGTGAAGTGCTATGGTGGTGTTTCTTAACTATCGGTTATTTTTAAATTCTCATAATCTTTCTATATATGACAATGTTACATAAATACGTCAGAAAAGGATAAGCCCTGACAAGGTGGTAATGCAATTCTGTTTTCAACGATAAGATATTTCTAAGGACACATTTGCTAATCACGTTGACGTATATTTAACTTCTTTTTCATCTATACCTGTCAAAGTAGCCAAAGCAAACCTTCCCAAGAAGATAGACCTGATTTTTTTCTTGTAGGCAAAGATTTTTTTTTTCACAAAATACTCACATTTCCAATTCTATTTCTACTTAAAAATATTTCCATGATATGTATACAACCACTATAATGTTGGCTGCATACATAATTTAAATAGACTTTATTTCAAAAATGATATTTATTTTTAAATGTTGTAAACCTTTGAACCTTCAATTAATTAGAATTGTCTTTTCCTTTATGAAAGCTTTTATTCCATGTACTTACCATTTGGAAACTTTCACTTAGGATGCATTTTCTTTAGTATAAAATTCAGTATCTTGATATCAATATAATTTTTGGATTGGGTTTTACATGAATTTATGATAAAATAAGCAAAATGAAAAATAGAAAGAAAATTTGAATAAAATTTATGATTAATTTTAAAATCAAGGAACTAAAAAACCTAAGTCATTGGAACTGTTTAAATAAACAAGATAATACCTAAGGAGTAAAATATTCCTTTGGCTACTCAGATGATTTGGTTTCTGGGCCTCAGTTTGGTCACCTCTAAAGTGAGAAGATAGAAGTAAGTACTGCTTGATGTTCTGTTGAACTCTGAAAAGCTATTCAACAAAATTGCATCTGTATTCTTCTTCTCCATCTTACCCCAGACAATAGAATTGTCCCTGTTTCTATTGTAAATCCTTTCACACAAGATTCAGAGCACAGTTGCTCTATCTAACCTTTCCATAATTCAGAAATCTCCCTGTTCTGCTGAAGTGTTCCCATAAATGGCCCTAACATGCATCCTGTTTCTCAACAAAACATTCTAAGTATACTTGATGTCATCCTTTCTTTGACCGTCTTCCTACCTGTATCCAATCTGCAATGCTACCATTTCAAACTTAGGAAATATTTCTAATGCATCTATTTGACTCTGTTTCTATAATAACCACTCTAGTTCAAACCAAGGTTCAATATTCCGGGGGATCCTCACAGTTTCGCTTTTCCTCTCTCTGCCATCTATGCTCTAGAAAATAAAGAGAGCAATCATTATTTATTTAAAAAAAAAAAAAAAGGAATCACATCAGATCACTGCCCTGGTTAAATCTTTCAGAAGCTTCCCAATGCTTGTGGAAAACCCACAGCCCACATTGGGGCCCCCTAAGCCTAAACATAATCTGCAACCTCATGTCATGCCTCCTTCCCTTGTTTGTTATGCTCCAACCAGAGTGGACTTCAGTCACTCATACATATCAAATATTTTCCTGTCACAGGGCCTTATCAGGTGCTCTTCCCGTTGCCTGAAATTCTCTTGTTATCTTCTCATTTTTCAGACCTGAGCTTAAATATCATTTCCTCAGAGTGGCCTTTCTTGATATCTCACTCCATCTTCAATCCCTTTTTTTATTTCTATCAGGTCTCCCTTCATAGTACTTATTATAAGATGCCAATATCTTGTCTATTTATGAGATCACTTATTTTTATTGAGGAGAAACTTTTTAATAATATTTCTATAGGTCAGGATTCTATGCCTTTGTCATCAACCCTCAATTGCCAGAACTTGTCATAGGATCTGATACAACAAACACTTATTGATTGGATAATGAACTGAATAAAAGATAAAATCAAATAAACGTTGGGGAATTGCAGGCATGTTCTTTTGTACTCTTATGCTTAAGCTTAAAACAGATTGAGGCCATATGAGAAAAATATATCCAACTATATTAGCACCAAAGAGGGTTTTTTAAAAAATTCCTTATCCTAGGTTGGGTTGGGTCATTCAGGAATCTAAAGCTGAAATTAATATACCGGAAGTTTTTTAGGAAATGTCCTTGAAATTAAAACTTGTGGAAGGGAAAAAAAGGAAGCAATATTGGGCAGAGGGAGAAGACTAGCAGTGATACAATGTCAACAAATCTATCAGCCAAACTTATAGAGGTCTTCAGAGATGTCTGAATTGGGACAAGGAGAGTGGGCCTCTGTGCCTCCCACATCAATCTGTCACTGCGTGAAGGCTGCCCCGTGAAGGGATGTGGCCACGGGAGCAACGTGCCTCTCTGCAATCGAGGAAATTCTCAAAGAAGGCTGACGGCTAAGTGATCTCTGCCACAACAATCCTACCAGCTAGGAAAATAAGTCCATTGTTCATGAAGGATATATAGGACAATATGTCACAGAATCCAGTATAATTATACTATATTTCACTTATCTTTGAGTCATAATTAAAACAGAATGAATCTTTTTTCCTATCATCCATATTAGCTCACAAATATAGCATTTGAGAACAAATGTTGTTGAGAGCAACATAGAGTGGTGGATAAAATTCTGCATGATAATAGAAAAACCTTGTTAGATTCTCAGAGTTGCCATTAAATGTTAGGTAATAAATATAACACATAGGTATCTCAAATCTGTTGGCCCATATAAAAAATCAAAACACTTGGATTAGCTGAATTTTAGCCCATTGAAGTTCCAATTTTTTTTAAGACTCTTGATGCAGACAGATCTTTTTTTTGGTCCGTGATAAACTTAATCAAATTTTTATCTCTCTTTTTAATTATTTTATTGTATTTGAAGCTAGCCATCAACTACTAAAGGAGACAATGCCGCCCTTGAGAAGGATAACAAATTTCCAACTTACAGAGCATCTTTCCCTGAGTAGCACAAAAATGAACTAAAATATTCATCAAATCAAGAGAACAAGTTTATTTAGAAACAGGGTAGGAAAATAACCTCATATAAACTCCCAAAATAGTGACAAATATTAATACAATTGACTTGGACACATGTGAAGGCAAAAATTAGATGCTGAAACTTTGACATTTGATAAATTTCCTAGAATTCATCATAGTAGTCATCTCTTAGGTTTTATCTTGGAATCCTTAATGTCAAAAGGCAAATGAAAAGATATCTACACAGTTTTAATATAAGAACAATAATTCTACACCCAGTGCAGTTGGCATTCATATGTTCCCAGATCATGGAAGAATATTGCTTAATAAGAATAAAAATCAGGAAGTACATCACTCATGTACCCTTCCCCAGAAGCTGAGAAATGGACCAAAAATAAATAACTCACAATAAATGCGTTAGGATGAAAGTATTGATGTTAACATTGTATTAGTAAATAGAATTAGGACTTGTTTAAAGAGAGATTGCCAGTACAAAACAGGATGTAATTAAAAGGGTCCAATAATCTGTGGCTGAGATTTCAAAACGCATTTACCCCCTCAATTACAGAGCAGAGGAGGAGGTATATATGTAAGCATTCTTCATTTTAGAAAACATTGATTCATTCTTATGCTGAAATTTGAGAAATGTGTATTTAAACATATGATTCAAAAGGGTAACATTTATCATTAACATGAATTTTTAAATCCTATAATCTTTTAAAATTACTGGAAAATAGCACAAAAAATATAGCATAGCAATGAAACAATGCGGCATAGATGGAGTCAAATAAAACAGAAAGAAACCACTAAAAATAGAAAAAAAAAATCAGACGCCGGAAATTGAAAAAGAAATACCTATTATAAAAAAATATAAAAAGTACATTAAAAAACAGACCATTCAAGTGCATTATTAAAACACAAATTCACACACAAAAACCATATCCTATAGACCCAATGAGGACACCTAAAGCAGAAAATAAGATCATGGGCAAATATATCCTGGGAAAGAAACAAAGAAAGAAAGCAGGGATTGAAACAACTGTATCAAAAGAGTTGGTCTCAAAAATCAATAATGTTGAAAGATAAAATCTACAGTAAATATATAATACTTAATAATCTTTAGGTTCCAAATAAGACAGTGATAAAATGTATAAAACAAAAAATATATAAGAAAAACAAGGAAAGATAAGCATGACAGTATAGAGAGACTTAAAACAGCCTTCTGACAGATAAAGTAAAAAGTCAGATAGAAAGGATCCCTGAATAATAACATCACTTAGCATAATCAAATATGCTATGTAATAAACTCCATACATTACGGGACCTATACCTTCTTTCTAAGTACCCATAGCATAATTATGAAAATTACCCCTGTATTAGGCCACAGAGGAAACATTAATAATTCCCTGAAAGAGCAAGCACACATATAGAGCATATAGAATTATAGTGCAGTCACTAAGAGCACATTTCTGTTTGTGCCGACAAATTTACTTAGGAGAAGATAGCCCCCTGAGGTCAAGGCCTTTTATGCGTTTCAGGATTACAGCCATCATAACTTAGCTGATGACCTAGGCTATGATACTTGACCAAGGTTGGATGGGAACAAAACACAGTGAGGCCTATTAGATAATTCATTGTAAAAATCGGAAAAGAATAAATTTGTTGATGGCTTCTCTGCCCCAAAACCTGGATGGAGAAGAAATTTTACATATGCAATGCAACTGACACCACAGTCTCTTCTAGTCCAACCTACTGGCAGGGTTGCACGCCCTGGAAATGAATGCCAAGTGAAGTTAAAGAGTTTAACTAAATTAGTTGACCCTACGAGCCCATCTTTGGTGTGGAGCACTCTTACTTAAACATAAAACCATGGGAAGGAACATTCCTCCTCTTCTAGAATCCATCGTGCCAGAGCAGAAACACTGGTCAACAGTATAAATAGCTACCAGGTACAGCTATTGTTTGTGGCCCAGGTTGGCCCCTCTATTCTGTCGAAAATAGTTTTCATAAGACCCTTTTTTTTTTTTTTGGATGGCCACAATAGCAAGTATTGAAAACTATGAATGATACACTTATGTGGAAAAAAATATTTAAAAACCATGCTTATTGTTAAGAAAATTGAATCTCATTTTTAAAAATTACACAGCACAAAAGAAAATCATTAGTAATCTGTCTTTTACATTTTGTGAAAAGACATTGGCAGAAAGTAAGCAAAACATTCTTTATTGGAATTGAGGAAAAATGAAACCTAATGCCTTTAGACATTAATGAAGCATAAACAAGGAGAACCTGAAATATTACTGTTACTTTTTAGTTAAATCATGATGGCTTTGAATATTTACTTTCAGTGGAGACAAGCCAGTGCCTGGATATAAAAGGAGTTTATTAAACAAATGTCACTTTCATTTGTTCCTGGAATATTTTATGTGAGCTTCTGGTGGTTGATTCATCACCTTTATTATGTTTTATTCATGCTAAAATTAAGATGAGATTCATTTTAGAGGGCACAAAATGTTGGTATTTGGAGAGGCTGCTGTGTTGCAAGTAGCAGCAGGAAGCAAGTGAAGAATTATGAAAGTGCACAAAATAGGCACTTAATGTTTATTTTCAATATTGAAAACCCAAACTGTTGATAATTATAAATGGACTTATTCAACTTTAAGAATGCATTTTTCACTTAAGAAAATCTCCTCAAATGATTTACTATGACTTTTAAACTTTGATCCCAGGTAGAATAATCAGTTCTCTCCTTGGTATATTCAGCATAACCTCTATGTACACCTTTCACAACATCCGTAATAGTGTGTACTTCTTTTATTAGTATACCTTTCTAACCATCAACTATATTGTAAAGCTCTAAAAAGAGATAATGTCTTATTTATCTTTCTACCTACAGTGCCTAAGTAAAAATATGCAAAGCCTGGATGAATGATTTTACCTAACTTCCTTGATTTATATTTCAAATGCAAAGATTGTATACATAAACAATAGCTTAAAGGTCTGCAGGTCAGATTTGTACTTTGTAACTTAATATATTGCTCTATAGAACTAAATTTTTAACATGTCCATCAATGTTTCCTCCTCATCAAGTTAGTAATCAGAAACTGTAATTTTATGAATGACAAAGGTGTCCTGGCTCACACTTAGCCTTGAAATTTTTGAACCATGTTGAGTGAAACCTGGAGCAGAAACAACAGAATTTTTGAAAGCCACATATTATTTCAATGTAGCAAGAAGTGGACGCAAATTCAGTTTAAAGGAATAGTGTTCTTGGTTTCATGAAAAGTCCATAAATCAGTCCTTTCTTTACATATATGTAAAGCAAATATGGACCATTATTTTGGGAGAAGCTAGAATATTGCCCATTACAGAAATTTTAGTCTGAAACCCAGCTGTTAAAGGGAATTTAAATTGCTATGCAGAGCTATGGTTCTATAGGTATTGTAGCTTCTTAGGGGGAAGTGTTTGTGTTTTCTTTATGGTAATAGCTACAATGAACTATGAGTAGGAGTGATTGCTCCTTATTCTCAGGCACTTGTAAAGTCACCCATTGGAAATAAGGAACCAAGAGAAAGAGGGCTGCAGACAAGACATATAGCATTGATCTTCATTTTCGTGTAGACAGAGAGACTATAAGAAATCAGACCCCAGTATGGCAAAACTCCACCAGCCCTGGAAAGCCGAAGTCCTAAATGTGCTTTCCTTATATAAGTGTGATTTCATGGCTTTGTACTTTCGGCAGTTGGGATGTGGTGTAGCGTGGTAGAATGAGATTTTCTTGAAAACAGTTCATATTTCCATCTTTAAATTATCTTGAGACCCTAGAAAGGAGATGAGAGTAGGAGAAGAAGGACTTAGATTAATAGAAAAATAGGATTTCAAACTTAGTTGGAGTCAACTTGTAATTCTTCAAGCATTTCAAGCTTTCTGATTGGTAGAATGAACCTGGACCTGACAGACGGAGCTGTGTGTTAATTCAGCATAGAGGTTTGTTGATAAATATCCACTCACTTCACTTCCAGAGTACAATGCTCCTGTTAGATAACACTCTCACAGCAGTGTGTTCCTCACCTCTAAGCTTCGTCCACCACCTAGTCTGAGTGATTGCTTAGTGTCCGCTTCCTTCACTAAACTGTAAACAACATGATGGTAGGGATTTTTCTGTTTTGCATGTCATATATCTGGTGAGTAAACTCCGAAAATTTTGGGAAATAGGTGAAGATGCATTGCTGCATGGGCATATTATGAAACAATCACAACTTTTTTGTAGACCTTTTTCAAAGAAAAATCATAAAACCTGAAACACTTTTTAAAAAATGTCATAGCTACTTAATGTGTTATTCTTTGTTAATTTGTTTGATGGACGATATTTGCAAGTAGCGCTTGAATTAGCAGAAAGTCTTCAGAAAGTATCTGTTAACTGCACATTCCCATAACAGAATTTCATCCTGCAAGACCTTTCCTCTATAGACCACATGTTTTTTGAATGATTGTTTTGCCCATATCTTTATAGAAAAATTTTCCCCTATGAAATCTTATAATGCCAAGTTTTAATCCATTATGAAATAAAATCAATAGAAGATTGGGTCATGATGAACGTGAGATGAATGGTCAGATTTCCGTCAGTTAAGTGCTTAACCTTACTATCCTCTATGACTTCCTGAAGCTACTTTTCACTTAAAAGCATCATTAACCTAATAATTTAGCAATGATAATATAAGACGTATTGAACTGATTGTATTGGCTTACACTCTTTTGTCTTTATCTGCTTTTCACTATGATAGAAACAGCAACAAAAAATCTTCAATAAATACACCGATACCATGTCTTTAAAGATGGCAATATTTTAATGATGGTAATATTAATGAGATGCTATTTTATATGGTACTTTAACTTCTAAAACGTTAAACATGTTTCCTGTATCTTACCTTTTTTAATCTTATAGTAGTTCTGTGACAATTGGAAGACATCTATTTTTGTTGTACAGTAATTTCAATTTCATTTTGTGAAAATGACTCAACAATCCTGATTCATTCTGCATCTCCATTCTATGCTTTCTGGTTTCAGGCATTATTAAAGAGTATTAATTAAGTGTCCACTTAAATAAAAGAATTTTACTGTGTGAAGTAATGAAAGGAATACATAGCTACCACTCTCAGCTGGGCATAGTGGCATATGCCTGTAGTCCCAGCTACTCAGGAGGTTGAGGGGGAATCACTTGAGGCTAGGAGTCTGAGACTGTAGTGCACTATAATTGTGCCTATGAATAGCCACTGTACTTTAGCCTCAGCAACATGGCAAGACCCATCCCTAAAAACACAACGGTACAAAACAAAAAAACTCACAAATATCTACCATTCTTATCTTACCATAAACAGAGCAGGAAAAAAGAAAATACGATAATGAGAGATTAATGTATTGTTTTATGAAAGCATCAATCAATCTGCTAGAACTTTCTTCAAAAACCTCTGCTACTAAATTAATATGAACGGTTAACTCATTCATTCATTCATTCATCCTTTAACAAGCCTATTTTAAGCATCTACTAAGAAAGAGTCAGATATCAGACTAATTGAAATATTAACTCAGCAACTTCCCCTCCCTCCAGAATATGTTATGCAAAAGTATTTCTTCACTGAAATGATGGGATGTTAATTTGAATCATGTTTGACAATATGTAGGATATTGAGCTTGAGAAGCATTAAAATATCCACTTAGGAAGATGGTTTCCTTTTTTAGCTTGCATAAACATGACTGGAAAGAATTCAATAATTTTTTAAAAATAGCCTTCAGACATAGGCAAACCTGGTTTTCAATTTCAACCCTGCCACTTAAAAATGGAGTGGTCTCAGAAAAGTTACTTAACTTTTCTAAACTCTAGTTTTTTATGTGTAAGTGGATTAAAAATACCTCTCTCTTAGATTATGGTAAAGATTATATTTATTGTATGTAGAATTCTAAGTGTACTAATTTATTAAATAGTATATAAAATTATCTTGATTATTAGATTTGTTTCTGTTTATCCACTGGTGCATAATAGCCACCCTAAACTTTGTGGCATAAAGTAGCAGACATTTTATGATGCTCATGCTTCTGAGGATCCGGGGTGTAGACAGGGCACAGAGAGGAAGGCTAGCCTCTGCCTACAAAGTTTGGGGCCTCAGCTGGGAAGGCCTAAGTAGCTGGAATCACCTAGAGTTGTCTTCACTCACTTGACTGGCACCTGGGTTGCAATCACTCAATGATTGGAACTATCAACTAGAGCACCAATATGTGTCTTCTCCATGTGGCTTAGGCTTAACACAGCATGGCAGCTGTGTCCCAGTATCATACACTCAAGACAAACTATTCCAAGGGAAAGCAATCCAGTGTAACCAGGTAGAAGCTGCATGGCCTTTTATGACTTAGCCTCAGAGGATTCACAGTGTCACGTTCTCCTGAGGCATCACAAGTCCGCCAAGATTTCTATGGGTAGGTATATAGACCACACTTATTGATAAGAAAAGTTCTAAAAAATGTGCAGAAGCCATTTTATGAAGGCATCACAGTTTCCATTCTCCACCATAAATTAAACATGCTTGATCATTGGCAGTGCTTGCGGGAATCACTGCTAGGAAGTATTCTGCAATTGTGTGAGGACATCTTCATTATAAGAAGCTGGACCAAGACATCCAAGAAAATGTGATTCATGATTTTGAGCTAGTTAGGACTAAATTCAAGCTGCTTTAAAAAGGAAGCTGTTTACTCTTTAAATGGAGATGTTTTAAATTCTTTTTCAGTTAGGAATTTTTTTCCATTGTAATTTTGGGCAATGAAAGTTATGTTTCATTCACATTATACGAATGTTCATGGGTCTTTCTTAGCATCCACCATATGTATTTCTATAAATAATTTGTAAAAAATTAAGTACTGTACTCTCACTCTGAATTTCACTACCGATTTCTTTAATGTTAACCATGTTAGAAATGCCAAATACTATGCTAAAACATGGAATGCATTTTCAAATCCTAACAATTCCATTAGCACAATAAAATTATGCATTCCATGTAACACATGTCAATATTTTTTTCTTATTTCTTAGGAAAATTATGAAGCTTTCATATTTTAAAATGAAGTTGAATAAAATCCTTGCTGTATATTTTAAGTGTAATTTGAAAATTATTGATATTTATCCCATCATCCTATAATTATTTTTATTTTTTATTATGGTGAACTAGATGACTTTCTTCTGAAAGCACATTTGGTGTGATTGGCTAGTTCCATCTTACACTCCAGTGATAGGAAAAGGCTTGAACAATGAGCATATGGCGGAAGTGTCGCCAACTGGTGAAGAGTACTCTTGGATGTCTCAGACTGTTTTAGACTTGGAATGTAAAGCTGCTACTACATGTTACAAAGTAGTAGCTAAATAATCTCTTCCTTTCATGATTTTACTCTTGCTCATTTTCTTCATCTCTCTTTATCTGTTTTGTGCCATTTGGATTTGTTTCAATTCTATCTGAAATAGTGGTAAACAGCTGTCTTCTTTTGCAAGGACTGTAGCTTTCTGACAATTTGGTTACGTACAAAAACGTGAGACTGATGAAATTGTCTAACCTGACATGACTAATCACTGCTTTTCTCTGATCATTAACTTCTAAGAGCAATAGAACTTCTTATTTGGATTAATTAGAATATCATATTAATATGCTGAAATGTCCAGCAGCGAATCACTTTGATGTAGAACTTTGTTGTTGAAGGTGAGTGGGGGAGGCAGTGGAGAGTGGTGAAGGGTGACTAGACCTTAATGCTTTACTAAAGACATTATGGTTACAAAGAAATTTCCCTAAATTATTCATTTATTCTGAGTCAAAGTGCTGCTTGAAAATGGCTTCTGATCTGATGCTTTATTCCCTATGCTTTCCCAGATAGATGACACAAGAATTGTTTCTGTTCAGACTCTGTTTCTTCCCTTTGTTAGTAACAATTCTGGGTTTGCATATTTGAAAAGTGTGGTGTTATACCCTATATCAGAATTAAGGATATAGATTTTTTTTCTAAAGGCTAACATCCTGCAAAGGAGATTTTAAAATATGCATTAAAATTTCTCCTTGGAATGCGACTGCAGCAACGTGGTTTATGTCACAGTGCAATGTGACCATGATGTTTAGCATCAGCAATATTCAGTACTGCTACTTTGTTAGAGGCTGGCTGGTTGTGTATGTGTATTTGTGGTGGGTGTTGGTTCAAAAATGAGCAATATACAGTCCCGGACCTGTAGTGTAGTCAGTGGGAGAGAGTGGAGAGATGGAGCAATTTACTTGCACCTAAATCTGAAACTGTATATAGAGGCTAACTTTGCATACCTTGGGTAAAATTTAAGTTTTTAAGAGCAGGAGAGAGACAATATTATTATAGACCTGAAAGCTGTAAAGATTATTATAGAAGCATTATGTAGTATGTACTTATTGGAATTTGGGACATGGGGAGAGAATTGACTAAGTGGTTCCTAGATTAGAGCTGGAATAAAGTAATATAAATTATAAGTAGGTGTATGGAAGTAAAAATAAAAGTTTGAATAAAACTTGCTAAAGCCACTGATAACACTTGGGGACTGATTATAGAAGGTAATTGTAATATGTGGCATAAAATAAAACTAGAGTTTTCCCAAAATGAAGTGGAGTAGAATGGAATTTGAACTCTGAAGACTTGAAATTTTAGTTTCATATCTGGAAAATTATGTGATCTTGAAAAGACAGTTTGAGGGCTTTAATTTGAGGGCTTTCATGCCAAAAGTATCATAAAACAAATAAATATTTTTAAATAATATTTCTGGAATATACAATTTGGAAGAAGATATGAAAGATGTTTAGGATACACAGAGCACACAGCCATATATGGTGGTCCTTAAGGATGAAGAGAAAAGATAGGGAGAGAGAAGAAAGAGAGTTCTAGACAAAGAAAATAAGCCCAGATGGACTCAGGGTCAGGGACCACAGTGAGAGATGAGGCTGGGTGCCTAGTAACTCTGGTAAACAGAGCTGCCTTTACCTGCATAGTAAGGGGAGGTCATTGAAGAATTTTTAAACAGACATCTTCTCCAAAGGATGAACAGATTAAAAGGAGGCCTAAGAGATGCAGGGAGATCTAAGCAACTATGGCAAGAGTGTCACTGAGAGCCAAATTATAAATTTAAGGAAAAAGAGGTAAAGAATAATCACTCTCCACAGGCAAAAATCTTATATAACATTCATTTCTTAAATTACTGATTCATTCTCAGACATGGTTAAACATTAGAGTCACAGTGATAAAAATGGTCAATGTCTAACTCTACTATGTTATTATTATGATAACAATTCCAATCACAATCATAACTTTGATTTATTGAGTACAAACTGTGTCCCAAAGACTTATCTAAATCCTCTCCATTTAGTTCTTATACAACATAATGAGCTGGATTTTACTAGTTCAGTTTTATATCTAAGGCAGCTGAGGCTCAGAAAGATTTAGAAACTTGATGAATGTCACACAGCTAGAAAACTGCACAGTCTAGACCCCTCTGAATTGCAGGCCCAGCTTTCAATAACTGTGCTAATATCTGCACTATTATCTTTGTCCCCTTACTCAGTGACGTTATTCATTGCTTCATTTTAACCCACTTATAGAGCAATGTCAATTTTCAGAATTTACAAATAACTTTGTCTTATCGATTGCTTTTTATGTTTCCTGTTACCTGGGGAATTTGGGGCAGGTCATTTAATTTATTGGTAGTACATTAAATGATGGTTTATAATAGGTTTTCAATCATGAGATGTTTCCCTAAGGTGAACGTATCCCATCCAAGGTGGTAGAGCCTTATAGACGCAAGATAAAAATCTGTCTGAGTTTGGTACGCTCATGGCCTTATATATTTTTCCTCACTTAGTGACTTTTTTAGATCGTAGAATCTATCTACTTCTGGGCCTATAGAAGTCTACCCATTAATAACAAATTCTATATTGTACTTTTTTAATCTGGTAAATTCGTGTACAATCAGTAGTTAGAAAAAAAGGTAAAGGTAAATTTAGCTATAATGGCTCTTTGTTTAATAGCATTTATTATTGAAGTACAACTAGGCTCAGAATGGTCTCAAATGGCAAATGAGTCATTTACTTTAAAAGCATAGCCTGGATAAGCAATAAACAGAAGCATCCTAAACTTACATCACTAAAGAATCGTATGACTGCAAAATAAACATTTTTTAAATAACAATGAAAAACAAAATGCCATGTTAGACTTCTCTTTATGTATATCTTAATGGTTTAACAAACGTTAGCAAGTACTCATCAAAATTTATCGGTACTGGATTTTTGAAACTATTTTGAAGGTGACATTTTCCATCTGAAAAATATAGACTATATTCAGCAAAAAACAACTGAAAAAATTAGAGGTGGTTTCTCCTGACATCAAGTTTAGTAGAAATTTTTCATTATACATACAATTTGGAGGTTGGTCAAAATATCAATATAGTCCTTCTTTTAGTTGGTTAAGCCATAGTTCATGTTGGCTAGCACAGAGCAAGATTACTTCAATTCATCAGTATTCAAAGCTCCCACATGGTTCTTTACAAATCCATATATATCTTTTACAGTGCAGAGTTCAAACACTCATGCATACAGACACACACTTCTAATCATATGTATGTTGGTGGAAAGGTTGCTTTTATATAAAGGGAAATGCTTTATAAAATGTTTAAGATCTTTTTAAAGTAGACATCTAGAAAATTTTAATTATGCAAAAATACTTCATAGGTTCACAAGGCAAACATCCCCTACAAAGCACACAGTTTGTGTTAACACAAGTTGCTGAACTTAAAGTATATAATTATGTTTTATGAAATTTATATGAGATGATATTGCATAAGTTATTTATTTCTAGTATAAGGAGTAAAATTTTTAATGAGATTTTCCTAAGAAGGGACATTTTAAAATGTATGTAAAAGAACCATTGAAATCTGGAATAAATTCATGGTTATTATATTGACAGATACATTTCAAATGACATGTGTTAGTGTGTGTATAATATTTTAAAACTAGAAAGTTAGCTACATTGTCTCATCTCAAAATCTGCCAAAAAAGCTGAGCTTTAATTTAAGAAAAAATATAACACATCATATTCTATATCACTTACTATATGCCAGGCACTGGTCGAAATGTTTTACATATATTAACTTATTTAACAGAATGAGGAACATAATCTGTTTCAACAACAGCTAAATAATTTTAACAACCAAGCAGCTGATATATAAATAATTGGCTACAGATGGAACTACTGACTTTACTCACAGAAGTAAATGTTCGCTAGCTATTGGTATGGTGAAAGCATAACCGTGATACTTCATTTTTTTTTAACCATTTTAACTCATTTTTATGGAAGAATAAAATTTATTTGTATTTGGAAGTATATTCAACGTAAGGACACTTTTAAGTGTCATTTTTTCACTGGCATAATTTTTTTAAGAATCTGATCATAATACTACTCATGCTGCTTTTTATAAGCTCTCTTCTTGCTATAGCACCATAATGTTAGCAGAAGGAGTGTGGGTGAATCTATCTCCTGCTATTAAGTCAGTTGAAAGAGATACATCTGGCTACCTACCACAAACTGGAAATTCAATAGAAAGAAGCTTAACTTGATGACTCCACCATGAAAACAACCAAATAAGGAATGTATATATACATCTATGTGTCTGTCATAAATAATGACAAAATGTTTTCAAATATCTATTACAGGAAAATATAATTATCTCATGATTAGGGTGGGCCTATTATATTAATTACAAATACAGTAATTATTTTTAAGTAGCCTGATTTGATAAAAATCAATTATAAATACACATCAAATAAAAATAAAATAGTCATATAAGAAAAACAAAATATAATTAGATTTCCATACACAAACTTCATTTCATACATATTCCATTTTTCATCATAATAAAGATGTAGGTTAAGTCAAAACTTCAATCATGTCAAAAGCTAATTCTCCCAACTGAATTATGATGGTATCAAGAGTAAGGCTGCCTCACTGTGTATATGTTCCCATGTATTTTACTCAATTTCAAATTAAACAGTCTTCATTTTTACTCAAAACACCATGGGCATTATTGTAACATTTTGAATCTAGAAGTAGCAAACTTTGAAATAATGACGGAAATTATTAGAAGTTTTAAATTTAAAATAAAAAGTTCACTTCAGTGTATAATAGAGGTAAAATATCTCATTACACATTGAGCCTAGAAACATGCTATAATAGCTTATAAAATATTCATACACAGCTCTTAGAATAGTATTATAAATAGGTCACTAGTGACCAGTGGGCACGCATTCTGTGTTCAATCCTTGGCATCACAGACCAATTTTAGTTGCTGAATAAGAGCTGGCTACGACACAGGCATCAGACAATCAATTCTCCTTAATAGCAACCATTATAGATTTCATGTCTTAAACTAAAACATCCATAAGTATGTTTGCTAATGAGGCTTTTAAAAAGCCACACTATGGACTGGCAAAGGTCATTTGCCAGGTCATCAAGAAGCTGTGCAATATAGTAACTAACAGGATGTACAGAGTGAAATTGCCAAAGTCTAAATTTGTCCCTACTACCTGCTAAAATTACATAATCTATTTCTCTACATCTCCATTGCTAAAACGGGCATAATCCCAGTACCTACCTCTCTGAAACATCATGATATTACACAGAATTAAAAATGTAGACATTTTAAAATACTAATAAGTTAGCTATTCATGGAATTAGTACTAAAAATGTCAGCTCAATTTTGAATGGTGGTAGCTTCCCTCAAACTAATTCATTCTATTGGAAAAAAAACATTCAGGTAAAACAAAACTAGACTTCGAAGAAATATTGAATGCAGGTATCCGATTGATTATCTCAGACTCTTACTAGTCAAAGGCATTGAATGAAGAATCCCAATTCTTAAATATCATTCCCATCTCCAAGTCAAATTTTATGATACAGTCTTCTCTCTACCTGTCCCTACCGCTCTTCCTTCTTTCCCCATAGATGTAGTTAGTCTTCTCTGTACGCCATATGTTGTGATTACAATCAAGTAAACTTTTTGTGCCTTAGTTTCTCATCTAAAGAATATAGAGGTTTTTTTTTAACTTTTTGTATAAACTTTAAGATGGAGTTGAAGGTGGGCTAGGAATAACAATATTAGGTGATCTTTCATTGATTATCTGATCATTTACTTTTCAAGTGAGGGACTAGAGCTAATCAGGCACCAAGAAACTTGCACC
>NW_012147997.1:1656451-1661524 GCF_000956105.1 Propithecus coquereli | reverse complement strand
TATTGTAACAATTGTATAGAATTCATGGCAATATTTTTCTAAGTTAACCCCATGATAATGTGTACTTATATCAGTGTTATATTAGGCAGCATGCTATAGCCAAGAGATCATGGACGTTGAATTAGCTCTGAATTTGAATCTGGCTTCTGTCATTTGCTGAATATAATCTGAGGTCTATCACTAAATTTCTCAAGTTTTTTTTCTCATCTGTAAATAATAATCGTCACATGACAAAATTGTGAGGTTTAGGAAATTTCATTAACACATGTTAATCATAGCACATGTCAGTACGCTCCTAGCATTTCATAGTTATTTAGTAATTATTAGTCACAATCATTTTATTTTCCTTCCAATTAAGAAATAAATGCTTGCCATAGGTTGCAATATACAATTGCATTTACCTGAAAAGCTTTTAATAATTCTGTTTTACAACTTTTTGGTATTTGTGAAATAAAGAAAGGTAGCTTTTTAGGAACTACAGTAACATAGTTTGTAGTTTTTATGGATGAATATTTATGAGGGAGATTATAAATGTTATGTATTAAGAATAAATAACTTTAAATAAGAGCCATGGTCTGCCTTGCAGGTCCCAAATCAGTTTTTTTCATATATCCGCAGTAATTTGTTTTCTCATGACAAAACTTTATAAAGAAAATATCTCCATCCTTGAGATTTTAATAGCCTTTCAGCCTTAGAACTGTGGACACTAATGAATTACAGCAAAAGGATATTGGGTTAGTACAATAATGCAAAAAAGATTAGATTATATGTTCAGTATCATAGCAATCAGAGAGTATATCCATTGCAAGTTTTACTGATAATTTCAAGGAAACAACCATGAGACAAAGACAAACAGAGAGAGGTGTAAGACCACCAACATAACTCTCCAGGCCTTTTCTTAACACATCAGGATACACCTGGCACAGATTAAAATATGAGGCCTCCAGAACACATATGGAGTCAGAGTCTGTACAGAGGGGGGGTCGTTTTTAATATGAAATATAATTGTTTCCCTATTCAGATAACCATGCACCATAAATCCATGGATTACATGTCTGTTTGCTATTGGCAATTCTGGACAATCAGGAGTATCTTGCCAAAAGCATTTCCAAATTGAGAATTCTCCCACCAGCAAATATAATCTGTTTGTTTACCAGAATGTCTGTAATTAGTATGTTTACAAGGAAATTTGATTGGGTCATTTTCTTTCCCAAAGATCAAACCCTGATTAAAGGAGAGAATGCATTTCAAATCTGCTGCTGAATTATTTACTTCCTAGTTGGGTAGCAGAATAAAAACAAAATTAGTCAGATATTAGACCCACTAATGAATGAAGAGCCAAGTGTGGGCCATATATGGAGACATCAGCCTATGGACGCTGAGGATAAATTGTGACCACCTGAATGGTACAGAGTCAGGACCACATTCAGAGAGTAGAGATCAAGATATGGCTGGAGAAAAAAGCAAGCAGGCAACCAGGAATTGAGATTATACCATAAATGGAGGTTGAGACAGAGTAGTATATCTAATCAGGCAATAAATCAGGAAAACTGGAGGGACACAGGCATGGGAAGGAAAGATCAAAGGATCTAATGGAGTCAGAGTGTAGATCTAGGTAGAGTTTAGAAACCACTCAAGCCATCTGGGCATTGAGGACACTGTAAACAGCAACTTTCTGTTCTACATTTTGCACAAGCAAGGGCTGGTGTCAAGCAGGGGGAGCAGAGATGCAATCACTCCAGCCTGCTAATGAAGCTGCCCACATAGAAACTGTCATCATACGAAGGCTTTTCAACCACATATTACATAGTCAGAAACCAAGTAAAGTAAATTTGGAGAGCTCAAAAACAGAATGTTCCTTGGTTGCTTACTACTGCTGCTTGCTCCCTGTTCTTTATTTTATGCCTGTATGTAACTGTTTACCTTCTTTCTTGGCAACATTTTAATTTCATTCCTAGCACTTTGCTCATTATTTAACCTTGGTAATAGATCCAGCTTCTCTAGTCTTCACTCTCTATACCTTCCATAGATAGGGGTCAACATTCACCCAGAAGGCTTCACTCCTCTCCACACTGGGAATCCATCCCATGCCACGTGGCATCAGTGCTGGACGCTGATATATAATAGAAAATTCTCCTCCCCCAACAAACGGGATTTTCTCACTTCCCCTTGAAGGGAAACAAACAGGCTGGGTCAAAGTCAAGGCAGACTTTGATATGTCTGATTAAAATTAGAGCCATATAATCTTAGGTTAGCAGATCCAGAAAACACATCATCACTGGCATCAACTAAATGTCAGGTTCTAGGCTGCTGCTCTTAAGGTATACAGGAAACCATTTTTTTTTTTTTTGCTTTTTATTTTAAGGAAAATATTTCATGATGCTTTTCTTGGTTTCTTTGATACAATTTCTAAGATATCTGCAATTCTGTGTGAATTTTGATACTATGGGGAGTCAGGACATGACACAAATTGAATAGATTCCTCCGAGACCTACAAGCTGTCAACTGTATAAAGATTTCCTTTTGTAATGCAATGTTTCAGTTCATTGCACACAACATCAAAAGGCTAAGATCAGAGAGAATGCAAAATATATTTTAACTGAAACTTAAGAAGAGGAAAATACATTTGACCCCTCAAAGTTTTCTGGGGAAAAAAAAGGGAATTATTCAAAACATTTTTCTATATGTATCCCAAAACAGCAGAGTCCTGTGGTTGACTATCATTTAAAATAGTGGCCTAAAAATTATCTTTGACTTTTTGGTGAACATTTATTTCTCTTGTCACTATTATCAGACAAATGAAAGTTTGAACATATATAAAGTCGCCTACTTACAATGGGAAAAAGAATAGGCAATGTGAGCCCTGGGGACTACCTGGAAGAAAGTCATGAGCACTAAACACATTTGCATTCATTTGACTGTCTTGTGAAGCAGACCAATTATATAGTTCCCCAAAGGCAGCTTAGTTATAGACAATTACTTCAGATAGCTTTTTAGTTTGAGTGATTATGTGTGACCCAGTGACAGTGGTTTGAATTTTAGTGTAAACTGAAAAGAAAAAGGAAGCAAACTCTGGGATATGTTACTCAAAAGAGAAAGTATACAGACGACTGGATATGCAATTATTCATTCCATATTGGAGAAGATTAGTTTTTGAGCAACTACAAAACACAATTCTTTGTATTTCCAGACATTGATTTTAATCTGATGAACTGAAAAAATCATGTGTTAACCTGAGGGAAAGACTGAGTAAATACCACTCTGATCACCTCAAAACTCAAAGGATTTGCACGCAGATTTGTTTAACATCAAAAATAGACACTTGCACAAAGAAAAGAGTTATTTTTTTGGTTGTTTACAAGCTATGGATTTAGAAGAAAATGCACTTGACTACCTGGATAGTTTTATGTCATTTCCACCTGTGATATCTCTCTGCTTTAGAAGTGGATTTTAAGAACATGGATTCTATTTTTGGATCCCTCTTGTCAAAGGAATTGTCATGACTCTTCTCTTTACCTCGCTGGACCCAACTTCAACACCATTCCAGCCTTTTCTAATTCAACTTCTATGCTTTGCTTTCATTGATGAAGTTAATGAAATAATAACCATAATCATAGCAATAGTAGTAATTATTACTATAATTAAGTTGTATTTAAATACTAAGTGCTTTGCAGGTATACACTCATTTCATTCTCACAACAACCATAGGAGGTAGGGCTTTGTATCAGGCTGAGGCACAGAAAGATTAAGCAATGTGACCAGGATTTAAGTGGCACAGGAAATTTTTGTGCCCATACAATGTTTTACAGCCTACACTCCTAAACACTATAGTAGATAGCATTGACTATCAGGCAGGATTGGAGAGAGGTGGCATAATTGTATCACAATAGGCATAAAAAAAGGAAAATTTGGTAAATATTCTTCCTAAAAAGAATATTTTTATTTTGTGCAAAAGAATAATATTAAGTAGGCAATATGAAGAGGAAGAATTTCAAGGTCACATTGATTTCATTTGCCTTATTGGTGATATGTGTCTTAAATATCTTGCTATTATTCCTTTTTCATCTTGGAGAGAGGTTTCTAATAATAAGTTCAGGATGCCACTTTCTTTAGACTTTGCTTATTCAGTGTTTTCATCAATGGCATGGGTAAAGATATGGACTGTAAACATATTTTGGCTCACTTAATCCCAGACTCAAAAATAACATACCTAAGTATATAAAACCAAATTTAGTAGACACAGTATCAAATTCCATTTTTAGGTTTATGAAATATATTTTTTAAGATACCCAAACTTAAAACGTATGTCACGATGTTGTATAAGTTCGGTTCATTTGTCTTATTCTCCTTCTCTGTAATAAATGTACGATTTTATATTTTTTTCAGAATCCTTAGCAGTTATAATAGTGCTTATTACCTAAAACTTGTTCATTTACAAATGTGGATTCATGGATTAAAGAATAAATGAATATAGATGGAAAACTTAAAAGTATTTTATTTTGCCAAGATCAGAATGAATTAATTCACTACAGGCTAAATTTCTGCTAATAATACTTAACACATATAGGATAAACTGTAAGATTGATAAAAAATATTGCATTGTAGGAATGATTAAAAACCTACAATATCATCAGACCACAAGCAGTATATTATGATTATTTCATAGGCCTCTCATTTCAAGGGAGATGCTGACACAATGCAGAGCTTCAAGAATAAATTCAAAATATGGTGAGTGTTAAAAATAAAAAAAAAATGATGGGTGCTTTACAATTCAGGAAACATGCAGAAAACCTTAGGATATTCCAAGTTTCCTTCAAAGAAGATTAAGAAATTGATTCTTGCATATTTAAAG
The DNA here is from genome assembly GCF_000956105.1 of Propithecus coquereli. NCBI lineage: Eukaryota > Metazoa > Chordata > Mammalia > Primates > Indriidae > Propithecus > Propithecus coquereli. The sequence goes on along the minus strand of NW_012147997.1, from coordinate 1,656,672 downwards.
GCTGCCCAAAGAGATTATAAATTTTATGTTTTTTCCAGAGATCCATATATTTCAGAAAAGCCAATTTAACCTCAATGTCTGAAAGCCATTTCATAAAGAATATTAGTAACAATTGCATTTGGTACTTCATAAGGTTGTATACTCTTTGTATGATAGGAGCCAAGAAGACAACCTTTCACAAATGCCCCTGTTTTAGACTGAATGACCTCTAAGGGCCTTTC
>NW_012147997.1:1653259-1654536 GCF_000956105.1 Propithecus coquereli | reverse complement strand
TTGGGGATGCGAGGCTATTTTCAATGAGATGCTCTTTCCAAGTAGGTTTAATTGGAACAGAGACGTAAATGATGTAAATGATGTGAATGAATGCACCATTCATATATTTAAGAACAGCACTTAGGGGAGACCTTAAACAGCAAGTACAAAAGCCTTGGATAAAAGCACTCTGCTTGATATGTATAGCAATCAACCTGCTGGCAGGAAGCAGGTGGCACACAAAAAAGGGTTAACTTAATCTAATGAAAAGAATATTTTGCAGAAACGTGAACTGGGTTAAAGGAATGAACAAGGCTTGATAAGGGACCACCAGGGACTGAAAACAGTGGGAAGCCTTTAACATTCCTAAATCTAAAGTGTCAAAAAAGAAAAACAGTGTCAATGAACCCTGGTGAGAGTTAATGGCTTAAAAGAAGAGTTCCCACTGGGAGCTACACCAGCAGAGAAACAGGCTATGCCAGGATGAGGCTGGGGAGGAAGAACAGTGGAACAAGTACCCCAGGCTCCTTCTGGTCCATTCCTCCAGTCTCCTGCCCTGACCTCCTATTTGCTGAACTTAAGTGAAAGCCACCGGGCAAAGGAGCCCAGGTGATTAGATCATAAAGTGCAGCCAACAGGGCACAGGAGAGAGAATAATGCAAAGTATAGGGAAAGAATGTCAAGAGGCCAATGCACACAGTGTGTATGAGAAGAATCAAAGAGGCTGCTGTGTGAGCAAGGGGATCATCTGAGAAAGTAGCCAACATAGAGCCTTACCATCCCGATGGGAAATCACTGGAATGATTCATTTTCAAAGATCACTCTGTCCAGTGTCAAGAAAAGATTATGGAGCGACAAGAATCTAAAAGTAGATAGACCAGTTATAGGTCTATGGAAGACTACGGTGACTCAGAGGAAGTGGTAAGAGGGGGGTTGGACTTCTGAATTATTTTGACAACATCCAACCTTATATAATATCAGATACAAAAATCCTATCTTGAATAATAATACCCTAAAGCTGATTTTAAATTTTTTAAGAGTATCCACTCTATTCCAGGAAATGGGATAGAGTAAAGAATTCAAAGCAAAATAATACACATTCCCTTCTTAACGGAGCCCACGACCTAACAGAAGAGACAGAACAAACATAGGATAATTACAATAAAGTGTACATGCTTCAATATTGAAAATGACAGCAATGTTGAGGGCATCCTATAGCTTCATTTGAAGGTGTGTTAGTGCCATCAACTTTTCAGATGTCTGGGGTATAGTTGAAGCAGATTTTCAGTGAAGTCGGC
>NW_012147997.1:1652136-1652910 GCF_000956105.1 Propithecus coquereli | reverse complement strand
TAAAAAAGCTCACAAAATCCAAGTAACCAAACAGAAAAATCAAAGCAACAGTAGTGCTGCTGGCAAGTAGTAAAATGGACTTAACTTGCTCAGTACGTACAGAGTCAGGATTTGTGTGCTCCAGGCTGAGAAAGTAAATACAGAGAGAGCCTGGGAAATTGACAAGAGCAATCATCTATGGATCAAGTTAAAAAAGTCAGCCACTCACTAGGTATTGCTGAAAGTGCCTAGGAGTGAGTGACTCTGAATTAATAAGGAAGCTAAGACCAGACTTCTGTAAAAGATGACTATAAGTACAAATGAATAGCATCCTCAGATGACAAGCAACATGACTCAGTGTTCAACTGAAAAAATAAGAGCAAGATACCAGGTAGAAGGAAGAAGTAAAAGTGCAATACTAAGGAAGCAGAGGTTAAAGAGTCCTAAAAGGAAGGAATGATTAGGCATACCAAGCACATGACATAAATCATTATATTTCCACGTGCCTAATCTTTTTTCTAATCTGTTAAAGAAGCAATGCTGATCTCCTCTCAAGGACAGGCTCTAGAAGGTAAAGGCATGCAAATACTGTGAAGGCTAATGAAATAAATTTAAATAAACTTTGAGAAAATAGAGCTATAGACAATTGATATTTACATGAACATGCATTGTTTGCTTCAAATCAAAGTATTAACATGTAACTCTTCTCAATGACTGAAATAATTTCTGGTGAGCATAGTACAAATAAAAATGAGCAAAGGACTTGTTAATCTAACCAGTGAACATGATTAGAAT
>NW_012147997.1:1648575-1650618 GCF_000956105.1 Propithecus coquereli | reverse complement strand
GGAGTAATATTTAGGCCCCTAAGTGATTTTTAGCAGGCTAAAGAAAAGTTGATTGGAGGCCAGGAGTTCAAAACCAGCCTAGGCAACACAGCAAGACCCCATCTCTACAAAGAATAAAAAAAAAATTAGTGGGGCATGGTCGTGTGCACCTATAGTGCTAACTACTCAGGAGACAGACAAGAGGATGGCTTAAGCCCAGGAGTTCGAGATTACAGTGAGCTATGATCAGGCCACTGCACTCCAGTCTGGGCAACGGAGTGAGATCTTGTCTCTAAAATTGAAGGAAGGAAGAAAACAAGAGAGGGAGGAAGAGAAAAATGTTGTCACCTATCCCGACGAGAGGAAGACAGATAAAAAAGGCAAGAAAGGGCTAGAATCCAAAGTGCTTAGCTCTTGCTGAGTATTTGCATGCTTTGGGTGTTTTACAAATACTTATGCATAGACTCTATCCCAAAGCAATTAAATCAGAATTTCAAGGGGAATGGCCTGGGAGCCTGTGTTTTTCATACATTTCCCAGGTGTTCTGAATGTCAAGCAAAGGATTATAGCTGCTCTCTTTAAATCCTGAAGACCTTACATTTCAAAATAAGAGTCTTGGTTTGATTCTGAAGATTTGAGAGACATAGCAGTGTCAAAAAGATGGATTGTGTTGGAGTAAAACTAGACAAAGGAAAAAGAACAGTTGAAAGAATATACCATATAGTATAGGTGAGGGATGATGGAGGAAAATACTAATAGCAGGGAATATGAAGATGGACAGAGGAGAAACAGAGGTAAAATCAAGAGGATTTGGTAACTTAGTGGATGCAGTTAGGGCAGGGGTTGAGATGAATGAAAAGGAGGTGAAGATGAGGCTAGTGTGTCTGGCTTTGATGACCAGGTGTGTGGTGTCTCCATAACTGGCCTATGGAAAGCAGGAAAAGGAGTAAGTTGGAGCAGAGAGTGTGGGGGAGGTGAAGATGAGTTTAGCAATGAGCATGTTGAGTTTACAAGTACTGTGGGACATCTCACCGGGGAGTCCCATGTGGTCTCTAGGTAAAAAGAGATGTTGATAACTTAGGTGCAGATGGAAGAGCCATAAAATAATGGGTATTCTGGAAGCCATGATTGTAAATAAAATCACTTTCAGAGAAGATAGATTGTAATAGTAGAGTGTGGAGAGCCAGCTCCTGGGAAGCACCAGAATTGAAGAGTGGTTGAGTGAAGAGAGCCTAGAAAGAAGAATAATGGGTGATCTTGGAGGCATAAAGAAGCCAAGCAAATGTGGCATCACAGAAGCTTAAAACCAGGAGAGAATTTAAATAATGCATGGCCAAAATTTATATATTTACTTAAAAATACAAAAGAGAAATTTGAGTTTGTAAATGACTAGAGCTAGGAATCAAAAGTCAGGCACAGGTTCAAGGCTGGCACTATTTGACATCTGGGGAGGAACAATTTTATAGCAGTTAGAATCTTTTCTGTATTACTGGAAATTTATCAACATAGCACATAAGATCAACTTTAAGAGAACTGAGATGGAAGGTTGTGGATATCTCATTTTTCTGTTACCCACCCCCCCAATATAGACCATAATATTAATACCTAGAGTATGGTGAATGATTAACACATATCTCTACCTTTTGTTATTCAGTGGCAGAGGAAAATGGCCAAAAGAATAGATCCAAAATGCTAGCCCAATGAGAACTTAATGTGCATAACATGATGGTTTCATATACATATATATAGTGAAGTGGTTTTTATAGTCAAGCAAATTAACATATTCATCATCTCAGTTACCATTTTTTTTTCTTTTGTGGCAAGAGTACCTAAAAATTCTTTTAGCAAAATGTCAAATATGATACCATATCATTACCTGCAGTCCTCATGTTGTTCATTAGTGCCTTAGACTTCATCCTACACATCTGCAACTTTGTTTCCTTTAACCTAACATCTCTCCATTTCTTGCCTCTGGCACCTGGTAGCCAACATTTTATTCTCTATTTCTGTGTATTTGACTTTTTGTTTTTGTCCTGAGATGCTTCTTTGGGCCTTTCAGCTAGC
>NW_012147997.1:1645465-1646782 GCF_000956105.1 Propithecus coquereli | reverse complement strand
TTTTGTTTGTATACTTGACAAAATTAGCAAAATATGAAAAGAAAATTTGCTTTTTCAATAAACAAGCAAGTGACAAGTAAAAGTCGTTCTTTATTCACGTTATCTGATAGAAATAACATAGGATTGAAAAGAGTTCTGATGGAGTTGAGAAAATGCCACCCCAAAATATACTGCTTTGGTATACTGATTACTATGAATGGAAGGCATTTGATAAATAGCAAATGCAGAAGACGCTTTCTCTGAACTCCCCTTATTTGTCTAAAGACAGATCTTCCAGAAGGAACTCAATTGTCATCAACCCCCTTCCCAGGAGTTTCATCAACCAGGGAAGATTAACTACTCCTATCACAGGAAAGGACACTAGAAGTCCACATGATACCCAGACAGACTATGTCACAAACTATCACCTGTTCTTCTCAGGGCCCATTCATCTTTCCCCCAAATCATTTATTCTCTCCTAAGTTGCCTACATCCCCCCTCCTGTCTTTCCTATGAAGGGGGTAAATAAGCTCCTAAATCTCACTGTTTTCTTTTCTCTTTTCCTTTTTTTTTTTTTTTTTTTGGTTTTCACTTTTCTTTCCTGTGATGCCCCCATGCATATAATGAATTTGTATACTTTCCCTCCTTTTAATCTACCTGCTATCAGTTTATTTCATAGACTCAGTTATAGAACCCTCAGAAGGTAGCGGGACAGTCTTCCCTCCTCTATAGTTCCAGAAGAAGACTGCTACCAATTGACAATGCAAAAATCGCATGTAATACTTGAAACAAATGTAGCTTTTCACATGGTGTGTTCCGGAAGAGGAGTTTTGGCAACCAAGGGCATTTCCCTGGATGGGTCCTAAGTTTCTCTGAGAAGAAGCAGTTATTGCTGTAATTAAACATCTGGCTCCCAAATTGAAGCCAAAGTGTTGAGATTAAATTATAAATTGTCATCCATGAGTTGTCTTTTACGTCATCATAAAATCTCAACTCTTTGAGTTACAAGCACCCATAGGAAGGGGATTCTTACAGAGGGATCCATGAGTGCAACAGCAACATTTTGTCAAATATGTATATAAATTGTTTTTTTAAAGGGTCATATATTTCAACATATGTTCAAAGATATCTGGACCTAGTAAAGATTAATAACCATTTTCAGTCTTGTGGTGAAGCTGCCTTATGCTGGCCTGTACCAGCTTGTGAGAGCTGATTATCAGATTTTCAAAAATCTTGTGTGTTGGTTGCCAAACTTCTGGCGGCCTGAAATTGGCCATCATGGGAGCATTTACACCTCAGAAATGGGCAAGTTGTACAAATCATGGCTTCTCTCTCTCC
>NW_012147997.1:1641957-1643415 GCF_000956105.1 Propithecus coquereli | reverse complement strand
AGATTGTCTTGCATGTAGATAGTTTAGCTTGCATGTTGCAGTATATAGCTAATGATTTTAACTTCTGTGTTTTACTTTCCAATGAAAAAGAAAAACTCCAGTATGAGGACCTCTCCTCCCTTCTTCCAAACTCTCCTATAAAAGCCTTCCAACTTGTAACAGATGCCAGAACACTCTCACCTTTATTGGTATGTCTTCTCGGGTTGATCCTCACATTTGGCTTCCAATAGACTTTTATCAAATTATTTCTGCCTCAGCAGCCTTCATTTCAGTCAACAGTAGTAAAAGCATCCTTTTCCTTAATCAGTGGCTTCATCCAGGATACTTCCAGCCCTGTTCTTTTACTAGGCTCTCCCCTTCCAAATACACTAATGCTGAATGCCAGTTCTAGAAAGGGACTCCTTGGGTTTGAATCTAAGCTATAATGATAATGAAAAAGTAACTTTAACCCTCGTCTCATTTTCTTTACTGGTAAATTAGGGATCATCAGAGAAAATACAGATGGGACCAGGTAGTCCACACATAATAATGGATAAGAAGACAGAGTATATGGGGGCAGATGTGGGAAAATGGGTATAAATAGCTTTTGGGGTCCATGCAAGTTCTCTTCTCATTAGTTCAATGTTTTCAAGGAAGCAGGAACCAAAAAAGAATGATGATTTCTGAGGAAGTGTTGGAGGTTTAAGAGACAGCAGAAGATGCAAAACTGTTATTTAGGTAAATTAGAGTGAATCGACCGGGACATATGAAGTATGATTGAAAGGCAGCAATGAGATTCTTAGTTCTAAATTTCAAGTGGCATAAAATACTATGGTTCTGCAATTTGTTCTACATATCCAATTGCTCAAGTGTAGATGAGGATTAGGTAGAAATCTGGATCTAACCAGGGTTGATTATTTTCCAAGCTGATTCAACAAGGTGAATGAGAAACAAGAAACTTGAGAGTACATGGGGATGACTGACCATGGAATTTAGGTTAGAAAAAAGGCAAGAGATTAGATTAAGGGGTGAGGGTCAATGTTAAAAATCAATGTTGATAAAATAATAGTTTGGAGGTCTCAGAGACATTGAAAGATTTTAAAGTCAGGGTATTAAAGGAGGAGCTCGGAGAATAGGGTAAATGAAATTGTGAGTATAGAGAAGTCGCTGTCATAAGTAATGACAATGTCTCAGCTAACGGTCCTGAAAATGTTGTCTCTGGGCCAGTAACAGCAGCATCATCTGGTAACTTGTTAGAACTGCATATTCTAAGGCTCCACTCAAGATGTATCATATCAAAAATTCCAACAGTAGGACCTAATGCTCTTATTTTAATACATGTTTGGGTAATTTTGAGGCACACCATAGTTAGAACCACTGACCTACAGTATGTGCTATAGGAGTGAGTGCCCAAGGTAGGGTGATGTGACATTGAGATATAATATGAAGTATATATTTGGTCTTCCTCCCCAGTTCATG
>NW_012147997.1:1638672-1639092 GCF_000956105.1 Propithecus coquereli | reverse complement strand
TCATTAACACCTCATTTTGTGGATGAAACCTGCAAAATTAAACCTTTCTTCTAGGGACAAAGTGGAGTTAGCTGTGTATACGGAGTGCGAATAGATAGTGTCCATATTTTACTCTAAACATTTGAGCAGAACTATGTAATTTGTACTTCAAAATCCTATTACAAATTAGCTGTGTCATAAGCAGTTACTTGGAAGTGTTAAAATTAGCTCGTTAATGATTAAATAGACCTTTGGCTCATTATAATGAGATGTTCCTATAAACCAAAGTTGAAAGATAAAGATAGATTTAGGAATCTTTGATCCTTGGAAAAAAATAGTAGTCCTAATTAGGGTAATATTTGCAGAATACTACTTCTACTCAAGCATATTTTCATTTACAGTGCACTTTATAAATGTTAACCACATAAATGTTTTTATCTA
>NW_012147997.1:1636604-1638139 GCF_000956105.1 Propithecus coquereli | reverse complement strand
GTAAACCATGGATGATGGCATGTGCCCTTTTGCCATCTAAACTCACTATTAAAAACACTATTAAATGGAAAAATCAAGGTTGAATGATTATTTTTAATTCTGATAAATTAATACACAGAAAAAGAAATGTATCCATTGTGGACACCTGGAATATACAGTCTCTCTCAGTATATGATTCTGGTTTTTAATACAATTTTTAAATTACTACTTTCCTTTTATTTTCACAAAGCCATGGGATTTTAATCTGGGAGAGCTTTGAGAAAGTGTTCAGATAATTTTATATATACGAAAATAAATTTAGGCATGTAAAATTCAGTTTGTGTTATAGCTAGTGGATGGCAACTGAAAAGTTTTCAAGTCCTATAAACAGAAATGAAAGGATAATTTGCCTGAAAATGTTACCTGGACTGTCCTAAAACTCACACAATATGGTATATTCTATATCAGCAATACATAAAGATAGCTTTGCATACCATATGGAATTTATACTTACACTAAATTTAAGTAAGGAATGCATACTTGCTATGGGAGCAGGATAATAAACTTTCACCAGAACTGATTTGCATAATCACTATTAAAATATTATTGATGTAGAAATTAAACAATATATTCAGCCCCATATGTTTGAGAGACAGAGAAAAAATTCAACTTTCGTAGTTTGGCTACTAAATTCCTTCCCCAAAAGGTCTTTGAGCTTCAAGACAGCTTCAGCCATCACTTAGCCTCAGAGTCTTATGGCCCAAACCACATTCCATTGCAGCTCTAAAGTAACCAGACATTTCAAAAGAAACAATCAAAGGCCTCAGCAGGTAGTTATGGTTATGGTAGTTATCCCTCGCCATAACAGGGGTACAGAGTAAGCCATGGCAGGGGTACAGAGTGAGCCAAATGATAGGTTTACCAGAAAAAGAACAAAAAAACACATCAAAAGCAGATTCCCAGTTACAAGTGGAGCCCAGGTACATAACATAGGATTCCCATTTCTCACAGTTAGCAACTAGAGTTTTTATGTCCTCTGAGGCAGAAGGAATGCCCTTCAATTTTTTTTTTCTTTTAATTGTTGGCATAGTTTAGGACTATGCCTTGAATTCAATATCTATTTGTTGAATAAATGATTAATTACTGATCGTGAAAATCTGTCCTCAGGTGCTGTGTAATACTGAAGAAGGACTTTAGCTATTGAGGTATCTATTAGAAGTCTTACTCTCTAAAAAGCCTCTTATTAATTATGGATATGTGTTTCTGACAATTTCACCCTCATAAGGTAGAGGAAAAAATGAGGTTATCTGGCCTCTTGGTTCTTCTTCCTATGCCACAGCTTTCTCCTCCCCTGGTACATAGAGAGACACTTCTCTGGCTCTCAATTCATCTTGTACTTCTGCTAGAATCTCTTTCCATCCTCAAGTCTACCCAACTTGTCCTCTGACCAACACTCATTCATGGAGGGACAGACAGTGAAAAGAAATCACACTTTACATCACAAAAGTAAAAAAAGCATCACTTGGCCCAAATGACTGTCTCTCACGCTCAAGATG
>NW_012147997.1:1634929-1636554 GCF_000956105.1 Propithecus coquereli | reverse complement strand
AATAAATGATTAATTACTGATCGTGAAAATCTGTCCTCAGGTGCTGTGTAATACTGAAGAAGGACTTTAGCTATTGAGGTATCTATTAGAAGTCTTACTCTCTAAAAAGCCTCTTATTAATTATGGATATGTGTTTCTGACAATTTCACCCTCATAAGGCAGAGGAAAAAATGAGGTTATCTGGCCTCTTGGTTCTTCTTCCTATGCCACAGCTTTCTCCTCCCCTGGTACATAGAGAGACACTTCTCTGGCTCTCAATTCATCTTGTACTTCTGCTAGAATCTCTTTCCATCCTCAAGTCTACCCAACTTGTCCTCTGACCAACACTCATTCATGGAGGGACAGACAGTGAAAAGAAATCACACTTTACATCACAAAAGTAAAAAAAGCATCACTTGGCCCAAATGACTGTCTCTCACGCTCAAGATGAATATTTATGACTGATATCAGCACTCTTCTTTTTTTTCCAGGATATTACTGGAGTACAAATGTTTAAGTTACATATATTGCCTTTGGCCCACCTGAGTCACAGCTATAAGTGTGTCCATCGCCCAGACGGTGTGCACAGCACCCCTTAGGTGTGAATATACCCATCCCCTCCTCCCCTCTCCCACTTGCCCGACACCCAGTGAATGTTACTACCATACGTGCACATAGTGTTGATCAATTAATACCAATTTGATGGTGAGTTCATGTGGTGCTTGTTTTTCCATTCTTTTGATACTTCACTTAGTAGAATGGGCTCCAGCTCTATCCAGGAAAAGGCAAGAGGTGCTAAATCACAATTGTGTTTTGTGGTTGAGTAGTATTCCATGGTATACATATACCACATTTTATTAATCCACTCATGTACTGATGGGCACTTGGGGTGTTTACACAGCTTTGCAATTGTGAATTGTGCTGCTATAAACATTCGAGTGCAGATGTCTTTTTTATAAAATGTCTTTTTTTCCTTTGGGTAGATGCCCAATAATGGGATTGCTGGATCAAATGTTAGTTCTACTTGTAGCTCTTTGAGGTATCTCCATAATACTTACCACAGAGGTTGTACTAGTTTGCAGTCACACCAGCAGTGTAGGAGTGTTCCTATGTCTCCACATCCATGCCAACATCTGTCGTTTGGGGACTTTTTGATAAAAGCCATTCTCACTGGAGTTAAGTGGTATCTCATTGTGGTTTTGATTTGCATTTCCCTGATGATTAGAGATGTAGAGCATTTTTTCATATGTTTATTGGCCATTAGTCTGTTTTCTTTTGAAAAAAATCTGTTTGTGTCCTTTGTCCACTTTTTAATGGGGTTGTTTGATTTTTTTTCTTGTTGATTTTCCTGAGTTCTATATAGATTCTAGTTATCAGCCCTTTATCGGATGTATACCGTGCAAAAATTTTCTCCCATTCTGTAAGTTGTCTATTTGCTCTGATGATAGTTTCCTTGGCTGTGCAGAAGCTTTTTAATTTGATCAGGTCCTATACATTTATTTTTGTTGTTGCTGTGATTGCCTTTTGGATCTTCTTCATAAGTTCTTTGCCTATGCCAATGTCTATAAGAGTTTTTTCAACATTTTCTTCTAGAATTCTTATGATTTCATGCCTTAGGTTTAAGTCTGTTATCCATCATGAATTGA
>NW_012147997.1:1630863-1631407 GCF_000956105.1 Propithecus coquereli | reverse complement strand
ATGTTCAGTAGGTTAGGTATATTAAATACATTTTGACGTAACGATATTTTCACCTTACAATGGATTTATAAAGACATAAGTCCAATGTACATCGAGGAGCATCTGTATTGCATTAAACATGTAAAATATATTTCACTGAAATTATTTGCAACTGGAAACAATGAAAGGAATTAAGGTGCTTTGTTTTGGTTAAAGTGATTTTTTTTTTATTTCAGTGCATTATGGGGGTACAAATATTTAGATTACATATATTGCCAGAGATTCAAGCATGTCCATTCCCCAGATGGTGCGCACTGCACCCATTAAATGTGAATATACCCACCCCATCCCCCAACCTGTCTGACACCCAATGAATGTTACTACTATGTGTGCACTTAAGTGATGGTCTGTTAAGTCAGTAATTACCAATTGATAGTGAGTACAAATGATACTTGTTTCTCCATTCTCGTGATACTTCACTTAGTAGAATGGGCTCCAGCTCTATCCAGGATAATACAAGAGGTGCTATATCACCCTTGTGTTTTGTGGCTGAGTAGAACTCCAT
>NW_012147997.1:1626083-1627813 GCF_000956105.1 Propithecus coquereli | reverse complement strand
ACACACACAAACATATATACAAGCACACATATATAAACATACATACATATATATGCACACACATATATATGCGCAGATGGTCCACAACTTACAATGATTCAACTTGTGATGTTTTAACTTTATGGTGGTGCAAAAGTGATAACCATTCAGTAGACTACAACTATTCTGTTCTTCACTTTCAGCACAGTATTCAATAAATTACACGAAATATTCAATACTTTATTACAAACTAGGCTTTATGTTAGATAATTCTGCACAACTACAGGCTAATGTACATGTTCTGAGAACATTAAAGATATACTAGGCTATGGTATGTTCAGTAGGTTAGGTATATTAAATACATTTTGACGTAACGATATTTTCACCTTACAATGGATTTATAAAGACATAAGTCCAATGTACATCGAAGAGCATCTGTATTGCATTAAACATGTAAAATATATTTCACTGAAATTATTTGCAACTTTGGAAACAATGAAAGGAATTAAGGTGCTTTGTTTTGGTTAAAGTGATTTTTTTTTATTTCAGTGCATTATGGGGGTATAAATATTTAGATTACATATATTGCCAGAGATTCAAGCATGTCCATCCCCCAGATGGTGCGCAATGCACCCATTAAATGTGAATATACCCACCCCTATCCCCCAACCTGTCTGACACCCAATGAATGTTACTATTATGTGTGCACTTAAGTGTTGGTCTGTTAAGTCAGTAATTACCAATTGATGGTGAGTACAAATGATACTTGTTTCTCCATTCTCGTGATACTTCACTTAGTAGAATGGGTTCCAGCTCTATCCAGGATAATACAAGAGGTGCTATATCACCCTTGTGTTTTGTGGCTGAGTAGAACTCCATAGTATATATACACCACATTTTATTAATCCACTAAGATATTGATGGGCACTTGGGTTGTTTCCACATCTTTGTAATTGCGAATCATGCTGCTATAAACATTTTAGTGCAGATGTCTTTTTTAGAGAATGTCCTTTTTTCCTTCGGGTTGGTGCCCGGTGATGGGATTCTGGATCAAATAGTAGTTCTACTTGTAGCTCTTTGAAGTATCTCTATATTACTTTCCACAGAGGTGGTACTAGTTTGCAGTCGCCCCAGCAGTGTATGAGTGTCCGCATCCATGCTGACATTTATCGTTTTGGGACATTTTTGAGAAAGTGAAAGTGAAAAAGGTTTACTCTTTGATAAATGGAATAAGATCCCTTAACAGCTTGGGGGCTGGGCTCATCATTGGCTGGCAGATGCACGTCCCAACCCGGGAAAGCTAGCTTGTAAGTTACATACATACACACTCACCCACCCACAAACACACACACACACACACACACACACAGACACGCACACTGTTATCCTGAGTTGTATAGTTATGATGGCTTATGTGAAGGGAGAAGACAGACAAACTATGAGGTCTCCTTCAATTTGGAGTACCATGAGAAGCCATTTCCCAGCCAGCCTTTGTTGAGGCATGACAGCCTTGGTTAGTGGGTGCTTCTTACATGCTTGGCGCATTGCTGAAGATGTCAAACTGAGAACCAAATCAAAGACTCAATACCCTTCACAATAGCAACAAAGAAAATAAAGTACCTAAGAATATATTTAACTAAGGAGGTACAAGACCTCTACAGGGAGAACTATGAAACACTGAGGAAGGAAATAGCAGAGGACGTAAACAGGTGGAAAACCATACCATGCTCGTGGGTTGGCAGAATCAACAT
>NW_012147997.1:1624584-1626033 GCF_000956105.1 Propithecus coquereli | reverse complement strand
TTTTTAAACTCATTATTTTTTCTTGTGTCTTTTAAATTTTGTGATTTGTTAATGTAATTCTTATATGTTTTTAATGAAGCATGGTTTTTTAAATACTAAGTGAATGTAAAATATATTATAATATATACATCAAAAAAAGTTATAGGAAGACCATCTGTATGTCCCACAAGCCTCCATCACCTACCTGGTGGCCACTTAACCAAATATCAAAGAAAAAAAAAAAAAGAAAGAAAGAAAATTTGTGCTGTATGTCTTAAAAGCCCAAATCTACAAAATGAGGAGAAACTTCACAATTATTCATAATTTTCTCTGTGGAACTGTAACAGATGGATTATAAAGATGACTCCATGATAAACATCTAAATGTGGTTACTACCTTCTGTGCTTTCTTGATTCATATTTTTATTGTTTTTTTCTTTATAAACAGATAATACATTCTTTTCTGTAGCAAAGAAAAATTTGCAGATGTATTGAATATTTCATAGTTATTTTTGTTTTCTTTATTGTAGGTGTCTCTGCAAAAAGGTAGAGAAAACAAACAGAGCAAAGTCTGGTGTTGGAAAGGGAAGAAAGAAAAATGTCTTGAAAACGAATGAAAATGAGAGCTATTTAGAGATAAAAATTCTTATGAGTTAGGGGAGCTAGTCACTTAATTAGACTAAGGTTCTTTTCTAGTTTCTCCTACTTGTTTATCTCATAGAAGGCACTTATTGATAGTAGAAAAGAAAGGCTTAGAAAGAAAATACCTAGGTGTGGTGACACTGACAATTTCATAAAGGCATTACTGGAAACTCACCTTTTTAAACATTAGTGATCACAGTATTATACATGTACGCAATGTGAAGAAAAATTAATACACATTGTTGGTTGGATGTGTGATCAAATCATTATTTCCAGAATATAATCAGACACTGATTCATTTTCCATCTGAGATTCCATAATCTTTACATCAAGAATTAAAATTCAGAGGGGGTTGAATACATCTAATTTTTTCAAAGTTAATAATTAACAGGAGCCTAATATTGCAGATAAATTTGTTTTATATCATAATCAACACTGAAGAACATCATAGATTTAAACAATATTTACACAGTTAAAACCATATAATCAAATATGAAATATGTGATATTTTACAAAGGGCTTTCAAACATGGAAGTTGACCTTTAAATCATTTTTTTTTTTTTTTTTTTTTGAGTCAGAGTCTTTACATCAAGAATTAAAATTCAGAGGGGGTTGAATACATCTAATTTTTTCAAAGTTAATAATTAACAGGGACCTAATATTGCAGATAAATTTGTTTTATATCATAATCAACACTGAAGAACATCATAGATTTAAACAATATTTACACAGTTAAAACCACATAATCAAATATGAAATATGTGATATTTTACAAAGGGCTTTCAAACATGGAAGTTGACCTTTAAATCATTTTTTTTTTTTTTTTTTT
>NW_012147997.1:1614261-1621030 GCF_000956105.1 Propithecus coquereli | reverse complement strand
CCCATCAATACATGAGTGGATTAATAAAATGTGGTATATATATACCATGGAGTACTATTCAGTTATAAGAAACAATGGTGACATAGCACCTCTTGTAATATCCCGGATAGAGCTGGAACCCATTCTACCAAGTGAAGTATCCCAAGTATGGGAAAATAAGCAGCACGTGTACTCACCATCAAATTGGTTTCACTGATCAACAGCTAAATGCACATATAGGAATCATATTTATCCGGCATCAGGCAGATGGGAGCAGGGAGGAGGGGATGGGTATATACATACATAATGAGTGTGATGCACACCATCTGGGGGATGGACATGCTTGAAGCTCTGACTGGGGAAGTGGGGGAAGGGCAATTAACCTAAACATTTGTACCCCCATAATATGCAGAAATAAAAAAAAAAAAACTTAAGTAAGGTCGTCCTGCCTTTAAGGAGCTTACATTTCAGTAGAGAACACCAGGCTTAAAAACTGGCTGTCCTTTGTGCACATAACCTCAACCTCGTCAAAACTGATTCAGACCCACAGTCACGTCAGGCTTCCCTTATGACCAATGGTATGCTCTTGCAATACAACTGTCCTAGAGACAGTCTAAAAATGGCCCATCGATTGAAGTGTAAGGTGAATGTCCATGTTTGTAACATGAATATTTCTTAAAACATGTATTCTGTGTCTACTACACAGAAGCAAGCTAGAGGCTAAAAATTCAAAAATAAGTAAGGCCCTGATGCTGACTTTGAAAAGCTTACATTTATTCCAGGGCACTAACACATTCACAGTTTTAATATGATGTGGCATTCTGTTAGAAAAGCATATTAGGAGCAAAAAGGAGTATATCTGGGCTAATGAGGAGGCTGGGGGAATGCTGAGTTGAGTCTTAAAAAACATATATGAAGCAACCTGATATGATAAGGCCATACGGGACAAGGGAATGGCATATGCAAAGGGGTCGGGGAATTCAACATTCTACAATCTCCTGCCCAACATTCCCTCAAGGGTTCCTCATTCAGAAGCCTCATGCTGCTGCTACCACTGCCACTGCCACCACCACCACTATGATCAACCACACTCTACAATGACATAATTTGCAAACCTCCACATCTGTTAGGGGCACTAGCTACCTATGGCCTTTTACCCCAAAGCCTTAATGAGTATTTACTCATTATATGGAACAGTGGGTTGGTCAGGCAAATACAGAAGATGTCTCTCCTATTCTCACCAATAACAGGGGCTCCCTAAAGCAGTGACTGCCAGTCTCAGGGGGGTAGAGAGGAAAAGTAAGGTAAGAGATTAGAGAATGGGCTGTATAAAAAAAATCCCAGGGAATTGCCTGCAAAGGCCATGAGGAAACTTTCCAGGGAGATGGAAAAGCTCTATATCATAATAGGGATGTAGGTTACAGAAGCATATTCATTTGTCAAAATGGAGTGGAGGGTGAACAGTGGGAAGAGAGATGAAAGAAACAAGAATGGCAAAATGCTGATCATTATGGCAGCTGGATGGTGGATTTATATATTCTTGTGTTCACTGCATGCTGTGCATGTAAAGACTATCTTTGTCATGTGTGCCCATCAAAGTCTCTGTCCTGTTAGCTTAGCAGTCAGCTGGTGATTTGACAGAGACATCCCTAAACACCTGGAGCCAAGAGAAAACAAAAAAGAAAGAAGAATGAAACTATTCTCCGAGTCCTTGCATATTGGTTCCGTGTTGGGGCGCTCCTTCAACACTTAGCCAGGCGATTTGCAATTCTGCCTTAGCCTTCACTCCCTGCTTGCAGGGAACCTAAGATCAGCGGAAAGTGAAAGTTTAGAGTCTTCTGAGGTCTTCTCGGAGCATGTGTCCAGCCCTGGGCACATCATGGCTTTTTAATTCCCTGGTATGCACAGGACCTTTTCCCAGCCTTTACTCCCCTGTGTATCTCCTTCCCCAGCCTCTTCCTTCCCAGTATTTCCTGTCTCTGCTCGCCCTGACTTTTATGCCTTGCCACAAGTAGCGGCAGCTAGTATATTTGCTTTCAAATGCTTCTGACAAACACAGATTGGGGAAGCCGCTTCAGTCAGGAGAAACAAAGACAAGCCTATCCTGACTGTGTGTTTCACCAGACAAATGAAAACACACAAACACAATTAATTCAATTGATTATTTCTTAATTCATTAATTCACAGTTAATTCTTTTTTTTTTTGTAATTTTTGTTATTATTTCAGCATCTTACAGGAGTACAAAGTTTTACAGTACATATATTGCCTTTGTCCCACCCAAGTAAGAGCTTCAAGCGTGCCCATCTGCCAGATGGTGCGCACCACACCCATTAGGTGTGTATACACCCATCCCGTCCTTCCCCTCCCATCTGCCCAACACTCGATACATGTTATTACTATAATGTGCACTTTAGTGTTGGTCAGTTAATACCAGTTGGATTGTGAGTACATTTGGTGCTTGTTTTTCCATTCTTGTGATACTTCACTTAGTAGAATGGGCCCCAGCTCTATCCAGGATAATGCAAGAGGTGCTAAATCACCATTGTGTTTTGTGGCTGAGTAGAACTCCATGGTATATATATATACCACATTTTATTAGTCCACTCATGTATTGATGGGCACTTGGGTTGTTTCCACATCTTTACAATTGTGAATTGTCCTGCTATAAATATTTGCATGCATATTTCTTTCTTATAGAATGTCTTTTGTTCCTTTGGGTAGATTCCCAGCAATGGGATTGCTGGGTCAAATGGTAGTTTTATTTTTACTTGTTTGATTTACCTCCATATTATTTTCCACAGAGGTTATACTAGTTTTCAGTCCCACCAGCAGTGTATGAATGTTCCTATCTCTCCACATCCATGCCAACACTTATTATGTTGGGACTTTTTCATGAAGGCCATTCTCATTAGAGTTAAGTAATATCTCCTTGTGAATTTGATTTGCGTTTCCCTGATTAGAGATATTGAGCATTTTTTCTTATGTTTGTTGGCCATTAGTCTATCTTCTTTTGAATAATTTCTGTTCATGTCCTTTGCTTACTTTTTGATAGGGTTGTTTGATTTTTTCTTGTTGATTTTCTTGAGTTCTATATAGATTGTAGTTATCAGCCCTTTATTGGATATGTAGCATGTGAATGTTTTCTCCCATTCTGTAGGTTGTCTGTTTGCTCTCAAAATGATTTTGTTTTGAAGTTCTAGAATAATCAGCTCATTCTAGAGTAAAACAAAGAGCAAGTTTTACCAAATTGCACAACAAATAGATGGTATCAAGGGTTGGTTAATTCAACATGATCCACTTCTCTGTGATTCTCTTGTCTTTCTATCCATGGTTTCAAGATGGCTATAGCAAACTCAGCCTTACAACTTCATGTGACAATATCCCGTGGCAGGAAAATGTATGTGGGGGCATTTTAAAACTTTGGGAAAGAATTTGAAGGGTTGGAAAACAGGCATGCAAAGTTTCCTACAATGTGAGGATAAGCATTTCCAATAAAAGATTGTCATATATCCTGAAAGACTATCTAATGTAATGAAGGTGAATAACCTGCTTTTTTTTTTTTAATTATTTGAAGCCGAATTTAACTGTAACTACCATGTAAGTGCCAAGTACTTTTGGATGGTTTTAATATACCATGAATTTTCCAAGCATGAAACTATTATGTCCATGAGTGAAGATGGTGGATTTTGTTTACAGTCTCGATAGGAAAAAGCATATTCAAATTAAAATCATTTAACAAGGGTTTGTTTCGAAAGAGATTATAATACTTCCAAAGGTGTGAGTGGAGAAAGATGGAGGAATCACAATAAGTAACACCGTAACCCTGAGTTAGTAGCAGCAGAGTCATGGAGAACAATCCACTTTGATCATATAAGGGAACAGTGACCTTGTGAAAGACACAGAGAGGCCAAGGAGACCTAGTAGAGAGGGAGACTATGAAATAATCCCTGAGTCTATTTCCTCCTTCCTTTTAATCTCTTAATACACCCAGAAGCCAAAGAGCAAGGGAGCCTGTGATATATTCAATACAAGTCATTCTACTTGGACAAAGCTGGAAAAGGGAGGAGTACAACTGGAAACAAGGAACAGAAAATATCTATCACCTCTGACAGTCCAGCTCACTCATGTCAAGAATGGGAATGGCAGTTTTTGGATTTGGTTATCCAATACAACATATGCATCACTATATTTGTAGCTTTGTATTTATAACAATTCAAGATATGGATGCACATACGAAACTTTCCTTATGTTCTATTGTATTTAAACATGTAAATTCTGACACACTTACATATATTTTGGATTACAAATTGATTTCAAATATTTCTCCTTTGTGTTAGCTGCAGCATTATATTAATTTTTAAGTAGAGGCATTGAATCAGATAGAGTTGAAAACCATTGGCTTCGATTAATCACCATTCATCCTAGGGTTGAGGCAGGCCCATTGAAGAACACAGATGCCTAATACCTATATGAAATGGGAGTTCTACTAACCAGAGAAATAGAGAATGGCTCTCAGGGAGGTAACAAGTGTTTCTTCTGTGGCTTATAACAATATGCATTGTCTTATCAATTAACAATCTAATAATTAAAAGTTAATTCCTCCATAATGTGCAAGACATTTGATAAGTACTTTGAGACAAAAAAATATATATGATTCCTATTTTCAAAGAGTTGGCAGTCCAATTAGTGAGGTAAAATAATATGCCTTTTGAAGAGCACTAAATAGCAGAGACTGTAAGGAAATTATCTCTATAATAATGTCTGCAGTGTGGACATCCTGTGTTTCCTGAGGGCACAATCATATGATCTAATAACTAACTGAGTAGAGAGCAACCTAGAGAAATTTTTATGTTTTTGTTTGTTTTTGCCAACTAACAAATTTCTGGATCAAATCCACCATCCTTTCCTCAGAAACTGGCTATAGGAAAAGCTGGAACAATTTTAGCTCCACAATAACTTCACCCTGGACATATCTATATTGTCTATATCTAAAGCCTACTTTTCTCAGTCAGGTCACAATGTCAAAGAGGTAAGCTTGGTACAATTGCTCTTTGCGAATATCTGCCACCAGCTTTTTATCCTAAGTGCTCTCAAAACACTCATTTAATGGACTTTCTTGAAATTGTGCTCAGGATCAATGTAAGGCTCATTGATACAGCATTTTTGGAATTTGCCATTTGTTTCTTTATTAAACCTGGGATAGTTGCCCAGCTTCAGGGTTCTGGCATCTCAAATCCTCCCCATGACTCTCTCAAATCACGAACGTTGTTCCAACACCATTCCTGGAAGACTTTTCCGTGGAGTGTCTTTACTGGACACTTGAGCTCATTTATTGCAGTAAGAATCTATTATTATCTCCCCTCAAAACTAAACTCACATTTACATATTTTGGGTAACTTTTGAGGGTCTTATCCTTAATATCACAGATCCATTCTATACATTTTAGTCTTAGAAAGAATTTATGCTAGCTTCTTTCTGAATTTAACTGAAATTCCTTACTTTTATTCTTTATTACCCAAATCACATAATATACTGAAGGCTAAAAACTGATGTGGAAATAGGAATATGGCTTTTTCTTTTCCTAACTTGGCAGATCCTGGTTTCCCATGCAAAAATATAAGCATATTTAAGCATTCAGGCTCTTAGATTCTAAGATACTTGAAACTTAACAAGTAACTGTAATCTGAGTAATTTCAGTCTCTAAATTATAATGTATACCATTGAACATTAACAGAGGAAAAAACAACTAGCCATTACCCGTAAACATTGCCTTTGTGATGTCCATTCAAAGGAAACCTGACGTCCTTTGGCTTGGACTCAGAGCAAGAAAATTTAGCTTGTTTTTATATTATTAACAGAGAAGTGTGACTATTCATAGAATTCTAATGCTTTTAAGCCATCTCCAAAGTAGAGCCCATGGGGAAAATTACATAAAGAAAATTCATCGTTTTTTGATATAGCTTTTCTCTGGATTAAATTTAGCACTTTCTTATAAACCCTGTCCCTTTGCAGATCCCGTATGATAAATATTCATCCAAATTTCTAGCTGTCCACCCAGAGCTACTTTCATAGGAAGAGGGTGTGTTTGAGTGTGTGTGGGGGTGTCTGGGTGTGTGTGGCTGTGTTTGGTTGCATGCGAGCGCGTGTGGGTGTGAGTGTGTGTCTGTGGGTGAGTCTGGGTGTATTTGAGTGAGTCTGGGTGTGTTCGAGTGTGTGTGGGTGTGTTTGGGTGTGTGGGTCTTTGTGAGTGTGAGTGTGTGTGTGAGAGAGAGCGTGTGTGGACATGTGTGAGTTGAGTGTGTGTTTCTGTGTATAAAAGTGTGTCACAAACAATGTTCATTTGGATTCAGGTTCTTCTACCCAGTACATTCCGAAAAATCCCATCTGTTCTTACTGTTTGTAAAGCTACACTAAGTGTTCACAACTCTAGCACTCATAGATTTTAGATTTTGGCAAATAATAACAATAATAATTCAGCGTTAAAGTTAAAAGGAGATTTCTTTACTTGTTTGTTTTTCCTTCTACACACAACCATAATGTTGTGTTGCTAACTGCCTTCTGGGAGAAAAGTCATACCAATCATAAATATGTAACCTAAAGCGAGATGCTTATTACTGTGCTATGAATTCCATCTCCTATCATGCCTTAAAGATGCTACAAACTTGAGACATTACTATCTAGATGACATTCCCAGCAAGCCTCCAACAACATTTTATGAGATTTCAAATGCCATGATTATGAAACAACAAAAGATGTAAAGAAATAAAGAAAAGCACAGTATATATCTAT
>NW_012147997.1:1609742-1613864 GCF_000956105.1 Propithecus coquereli | reverse complement strand
ATTGACCCAAAACTCACTTACTCACATCAGCTATGCACAACATTGATAAACTATTGATAAATTATTGAGAAAATACGAGCTTACTGTTTTCCAGGTCCTTCTAAAGCCTTTACATATGTCATTTCATGCAATTTTTACAATGAATCTATGAGTATATACTGACTTCATTATTTTACAAAGGAAGTAATTGAGTCATATAGAGAGTAACAACGTCACCCAAATAATCAGTGGCATAGTTGAAATTTGGTGTCATATTCTAGTAGAGTATAATTTAGGGAAGCAGTACAAATGATTGTTGAAAGCATGGAATTTGGGGCAAATGGCTTAAATTCAAGTCAAAATCATAGTTGTATGATCTCGGGATATTTTCCTTACCTCTCTGTGTCTTAGTTTCATATTTACACCACTTTATGCCTTACATGTGAGCTGGTGAGCATTATACTAGTTCATGCTCCTAGGACACTTAGAACAGTACCTATCTTTAATATATATTAATCATCTTGTACCATTTTCTTCACCTGAGTCATTCATGGCCAGATAGAAACCAATGTCAATATGGATAAATGTACATGAATCAACAGGAAGAAATACAAAACCATGTAAACATCTCCATTTTACTGGAAAGCATACTTGAAAGCTATTTTAAATTAAGAAGGGGAAGGAAATGTCTCTAAAGACATTGGTGAATCAATGACTGGAAACTGAGGCTTGTCTGGAATATTGTCTTGGAGACTCTGAGACTTAAAAATAGTTTTGACAAAGGAAAGGAGATGATTGAATACTGTTGTGGAGAAGACATTTTATGAAGTCAGCAGAGATAGAAGAGACAAATACGGTATGAAAAATAATATTAAGTAAGTAATAATGTCTACCAAGTACTTTATAAAGGGTAATACATGGAAAGTAAAGTATATTAAGTGTAAATTATCATGGTAATTATAGTACCATTATTTCCTAATACAACTACATCCATATCACTTGGCCATGTGAGATCAATTTTCCCATAGCTTGGGAAATACCAATGACTTCCAGTTAGAGGTATCAGAAATGTCTGTCCACAGCTGAGCAGACACATACAGCTAGTGGATAAAATCACCTATATCTTCAAATGCAACTTTTCTCAAATTTTTATTGTGAAAAATACACATAACATAAAATTTGCCATCTTAATATAAGTGTAAAATTCAGTGGTATTAAATGCATTCTTAGTGTTGTGCAATCATTGCCACCGTCCATCTCCATAATTCTTTTTGTTTTGTAAAACTGAACCTCTGTACCAGTTAAACAATGATTCTTCATTCCATTCTCCTCCAAGGCAACCACCATTCTACTTTCTGTCTCTATGAATCACATAGTATCAAATGCAATTTTTAAGATATTAAAAATCTATTGTCAGTGAGCAAAGTGGAGGTTAACATCAACACCTATTCCTTCATTGAGCTCTCAGACCATATTAGAATATAGTTATATATTTATCTTTTATTACATTCCAGACTTATTCTTTCTTTCTGGTGCAAAAGTATCTTCTTTGAAGATTGTGGCATCTACTGCTATCTGTATACCTTCTTGGGTCTGTCATCCACAGGTCATTAGCCTCTTGCTTCATCTTCCACTTAATGATAAATTCTGTTTATTATATAACAGCACTCCTTACCTCAATGCAGTTCCCTGACTGTCTTGGAACCACTCACTCTGTCTACTCATCCCTGTTACCCACAGTAGTTTATTTCAAAACTACTTCACATCTAAGAATATAGATTCAATTTTTTGCTCTCTGACTATACTTTCCCAGTATTTCAGGTGTCCTATATCAGTTTTTCATCTGCTCTTGCTTTTCATCTACATAGAGATGCCTAGGTTCATTGACCTGTCCAGTTTATCATTTTCTTTTTATATTTAACTCAAGCCTTTAGGAATCTCTACAATGTGTATATGTCCTCAGGAATTATGGTCTTACAGTATGCATATGACAATAGTCCCTGTTCCAGGCATTATGGACATAAGAATAAATAAACCCTGGGCTCTGCCTAGGAGCTAATTAGGAGCTAATTTCCAGACTAACAAAAAGACTGGTAGATCTGTGAAAAATGATGTTCATATTTTAATAGAGATTGCATTGAATCTGTAGATCACTTTGGGTAGTATAGCTATTTTAACAATGTTGATTCAGCTGATCTATGAGCATGGTATATTTTTTTTTTCCATCTGTTTACATCCTTTGTTATTTCCTTCCTCAGTGTTTTGTAGTTCTCCCTGTAGAGTTTTTTCACCTCCTTAGTTAAATATATTACTAGGTATTTTATTTTCTTTTCTGCTATTTTGAAAGGTGTTGAGTCTTTGGTTCTTAGCTTGACTGTTGGAGTATATGAATGCTACTGATTTGTGCACATTGATTTTGTAACCTGAGACTTTGCTAAATTTATTTATCAATTCCAGGAGTCTCCTGGAAGAATCTTTGGAGTTTTCTCTATATAAGATCATATCATCAGCAAAGAGCAATAATTTGATCTCTTCTGCCCCCTTTGAATATCCTTGATTTCCTTCTCTTGTCTTATTGCACTGGCTAGGACTTCCAGCACTATGTTGACTAGCAGTGGTAATAGTGGCCACCTTGCCTGGTTCTGGTTCTAAGCAGGAAAGCTTTCAATTTTTCCCCATGCAATATGATGTTGGCTGTGGGTTCATCATGTGTGGCTTTTATAATTTTAAGGTAAGTCCCATCTATGCCTATTTTGTTATGTGTTCTTACCATAACAGGGTACTGAATTTTGCCAAATGTTTTTTCTACATCTATTGAGAGGATCATATGGTCTTTGTTTCATGAAGAAAACCCCAAAAGTAAGCACAGAAACAATAAAAATAAATAAATGGGACCTGATCAAATTAAAAAGCTTCTGCACAGCCAATGAAACAATCATTGGAACGAATAAATAACATATAGAATGGGAAAAAATATTTGCAATTATATATCTGATAAAGGGCTGATAACTAGCATCTATAAATAAGTCAAGCAAATCAGCAAGAAAAACATCAAACAATCCCATTAAAAAGTAGCAAAAGACATAAATAGAAACTTCTCAAAAGAAGAAAGATTAGTGGGCAACAAACATATAAAAGAATGCTCAAGATCCCTAATCATCAGAGAAATGCAAATCATAACCACAATGAGATATCACTTAACTCCACTAAGAATGGCTCTTGATCAAAAAGTCCCAAAACAACAAATGCTAGAGTGGATGCAGAGAGATAGAAACACTCATGCACTGTTAGTGAGACTGCAAACTGTACAGCCTCTATGGAAAGTAGTATGTAAATACCTCAAAGAACTAAAAGTGGAACCACCATTTGATCCAGCAATCCCACTACTGAGTATTTACCCAAAGGACACAAAGACATTCTATAAAAAAGACATCTGCACTTGAATGTTTATAGCAGCACAATTCACAATTGCAAAGATGTGGAAACAACCCAAATGCCCACCTATACATGAGTGGATTAATAAAATGTGGTATAGGTATACCAAGGAGTACTACTCAGCCATAAAAAAATGGTGAACTAATACCTCTTGTATTAACTTAGATGAAACTGGAGACCATTCTTCTAAGTGAAGTATCACAAGAATGGAAAAACAAACACCACATGTACTCACTATTAAATTGGAACTAATCAATCAACACTTATATGCTTGTATGGAAACAACATTCACCAGAAATCAAGCAAGTGGGAGTGGGGAGGAAGGGATGGGTAAATTCACACCTATTGGGTACAATGTACATTATCTGAGGGAAGGACGCACTTATAATATTGACTCAAATGGTACAAAAGTAATTTATAGAACCAAAACGTTTGTACCCCCATAATATTCTGACATAAATAAAGAAAATAACTAAATAAATAAGAAACAGGTAAATAATATGCAGAGTGGCAAGACTAAGGATACAGATGAGGATGTACCTAATTCAAATTGGAAATATCAGAGAAAACTTTTTGAAAGCTGTGATACTTCAGCTGTGTTCAAAAGAATAAAATAAAGGCCGGGAGCGGTGGCTCACGCCTGTAATCCTAGCTCTCTGGGAGGCCGAGGCGGGTGGATTGTTTGAGCTCAGGAGTTCGAAACCACCC
>NW_012147997.1:1603928-1605672 GCF_000956105.1 Propithecus coquereli | reverse complement strand
TTTTACCAACTGGACACTCTGAGAAAATCTGTGGGGGGATATTTTTCAGGAAGTCATTGCACCCCCTAAAAATCCAGTTTATTGCTTTTACCATAAATATAAGTAATTTATCCACTATTAACCATTTTCAGTAGTCTAATAGCCTTTATTGTTTATTTCATTGGCATGATCTACATAAACACATGATCCATCTTCATCTGTGATAAGGTCATACCTGGAAAAGTCGTGTTTTAAAATTATCACCTATCTGATAATTTTCTTATAAAAACATATCCACCTAAGGGCTTGTTTCTATTTGTTCTTTGTTTTTACCTCCACCCCATCTTTTGCCTTCTGTATGTACCATAGCTCTGGAGATCCTTCTACATAAAGATATTACATCTAGAAAAAATGCATCTCCATCAATCTTTGTTCTGTTTTATTTTGTTCTGGTTTTGAGACAGAGTCTTGCTCTGTTGCCTGGACTAGAGTGCCCTGGTGTCAGCCTAGCTCACAGCAACCTCAAACTCCCAGGCTCAAGCAATCCTCCTGCCTGGCTAATTTTTTCTGTTTTTTAGTAGAGATAGGGTCTCACTTTTACTCAGGCTGGTCTCGAACTCCTGACCTCAAGTAAGCCTTCCACCAGGGCCTCCCAGAGTGCTAGGATTACAAGTGTGAGCCACTGCGCCCTGCCTCAATCTTCATTTTATTCACGTATATCTTTGCCTACTCACCTGTTAGCAACTCTTTACAGGTTCCCTATGCTACCAATTTATATACACTTTTAGAATTTCCTTCAAAAACAAAAGTTTTGTATAACTTAATTATATGCTATTGTTACTGTAGAGTGCTTCTATTTGTATTTCGCAATTTACAAATTGAAGCAATTAAATTTTGGTTGTGTAGGATTAAGACTATAAGGTGTACAGGTTGCTACTGAAAGCTGTCTGCTTTATACATGTGTCTAGTTACTGTTTATATGATATTATGTATACTGATAACTCTGGAGGCCTGGACTGTCCAGTAACTATATCAAACAAAAGCAAAAAAAGTTGCTCAAATTTCAACCAACAAGGTATAGTGAGAAGCTCACACATTTGAATAAAACAGACACTAGAAGCCTTTAAAAATTAAACATTTTGATTATTCTTAAAACTCACATGCCCACAACAGTAGGAGAAAAAAACGAAATAATCCATTTTAACTTTTGCCATTTCATTAATCACACAGTCCTTACACCCTAACTTCATTAGTGTCCCTTTAAGGTTAAAAAGAAAACTTTCATAGAAAATTCAGATAAATAAATTAATTTCACCATTTACTTGAGGTACTCTTTCACCTCTCAAGAAATATTTTGCAAATTCATTAGCTACATATTGCCATAATACAGGCTAGTAATAAATGGAAATAATGAGTTCATTGTAATGTTTAATCTATTGATAGCATGGTCCAGAATTTTTGTTAACCTAGAATATATAATTAGCTCTAGAGGTGAAATAAAAGACAAAATCACTTCACACATTAGTAAAAAAAGAAAAAAAGAATTAGAACATAACTTTATAAACTACTGCTATTCTTTTGCTATTAAGAATCAATGGAATCTATAATTAGGGAACATTATGGAAAGGTTAAAGATGAGAATGCATGCGATCTATCTACAGGAAACTTAAACTGTTTAGGCTAATGAAATGTATATGAAAGTCATATTAATTGGCAGGTTTACAGAAATCTAACTTTTATTTATAAATGCCATGGTAGAAAGTAG
>NW_012147997.1:1601022-1603648 GCF_000956105.1 Propithecus coquereli | reverse complement strand
ACCTTTGTTATTTTAAGGGATTACACTTATTAATATTCAAAATTTGTAATTTCAAAAGCAGAAATATTGGTCTGTGAAAATTGCCATTGTTTATATGAAAGAATGGAGAAATCTTCTTGAGCATAGCAATTCTATTGATGCTCTTGAAATCCAAGCCCATGGTAAGTCTACATAAGGAAAATCTGAAGGGACATGCAAAAGAAATGCATATTCCTAGCTCCTCAATACAGAGCTCAAGGGGAAAGGCCAAGGAAGCTGTACTGTCCTAATAAGTTTGAGACTGCTGTGAGTTACATTACATCCTGTCCAACCATTTTAATACATATATATGTATGTATATATGTATATACACACACACACCTATATATATATACATATGTACACACACTTCACATTGTCAGTGAAGTCCTCTAATATCACCTCTTGACTGCAAGGATTTGAAAATGGCTGGAAGAAAATAGACCCTTCTAAATAGCACTTGCTATTGACAATGCATATTAACAGAACATCTACCAATTTTAACACTGTAATAAATAGGCAAAAAATCATGATTTAGTTTAGTCCATAATGACTGCAGAAACATATAAAACAGGCCAATGCCTGTTCTGTTTAGAGGGTGACAAGAAAGTTCATGTTTTCATAATCTAGCATTTTATCTGATTTGATACCACATGACCTTCATGACACCAGGCATAGAGAATTCCAGGATTTGTCAGAGATTCCAGGTCCTTAGAATGCTGCAGTATTTCCAGAGGATAGCCATGAAAGCAGGAAGGAAGCCAATTTTCATTTCAGGTGATCAGAATCTACATTTCCTTCCTTTGTTAAAATATCAATAGGCACTTCAATACTATCTTTTAATTAGTAAAATTAATTTTCATTACAGTCATGCACCACATGACATTTCAGTCAACAGCGGGCCACATACATGATAGTGGCCCCATAAGATTATAATACCATATTTTCACTGTACCTTTTTTACATTTAGGTATGTTTAGATACACAAATACTTACCATCACATTACAATTTCCTCCAGTATTTGGTACAGTAACATGCTATATAGGTTTGTACCCTAGGAGCAATAGGCTATACCCTATAGCCTTGGTATGTAGTAGGCTATGCCATCAATGTTTGTGTACATTCACTCTAGGATGTTCACACAAAGATGAAATTGCCTAATGATACATTTGTCAGAATGTGTCCTTGTCTTTAAATGGTGAGTGACTGTATTAGGTTACACTGTGGGCACTTCATGGGAGTGCCCAGCATATGTGGAAACAACTGTTTATGGGGAAAAGCACATAAAAATCTCACTGGCAAGATTACAACCGCATCCAGATATTTTTTTTAGATCTCCACAAATCACAAACTGTCTGAACAACATTCTTATATCTTCACTTAGTCACATTTATTTCCAAGTCATTCCATCAATTGTCACAGAAGCATCTTACATTAATTTCTCAACTACTACTTTGGATTGTGTCACCATTGTCATCTTGGACAATAACAACAAAAAGGCTCATTCAGTGAGGTAATATAGACACTGGCCAGTGAAGTCTTGCTAATGTATGGCACCATTTTCCACCAAGACCAAGGGAAGTCATGCCTACATGCATCTGCATTACATTGAAAAGGGTGAGTTCATAGACGAAAAGGCAACGACAAAGGGTTGTTAGAGAATACACTGGCCACCTTGACTCCTGCTTAACCTGAGTCTGATTAAATTCAAGGTGAAAGTCCCATGCATGCCTCTTAGTGCCATATCTACTGATTTTCTGGCCTGAATCTTCTACTGCTCAAGTTGCTAAATGTATAAAAAAATCGGTGAATATTTATAACTTGGTTTTGTTCTTCTGAGTGAATTTATCTATAGTTACGTGCTTCAATTATCTAACTTGGGATTGACTCTAAACTTTGATAAAGTAGAGATTTTAATACCGTGTTTATTCCTTAATTATTGTTATTCTGATAATTGGTTTACTGAATGCCACAATGAGCATATGTTCCTTGGTCTTGCTAGGTACAAGAGTGTGTGGAGATTGAATAACCTGCAGAACTGCAATTGTTTCCTGTGAAACTAATGGAAAACCAGGACAATGAAGTATGCTTATGCATGGCCTATTTCCCACCAGCAATTTTAGGAAGCTCTACCCACAGCCCATATGTCTTTTGATATGTGAGTTACCTCTGAGGGAGAGAAAAGAACTCTGAACACAAGTATCAAATGCTTGAAAAACTTCACCTAGAGCCGGACCTGTCCCAAAGCTGTCACATAAACTTGCTTGATAAGCAACTATTGTCCACGGGCATGTTCACTATACAATCCACATACTACCAAACTTTGCAACTGGAGACCTAAATTTATATTTCATGTTTTGTAAAATTGAATGAAAGGTATTTTCCTTTAAACTTGTGCTGTCTTATGAAAGCCATTATTAGATTTTCTTTAAGCCAGGATATGCCCAATTAGAAAATTACTTCGAATTTAATTTAACCAGCCCCCCATGGGTGTGCTAATTAGTTATACGTCATAGTTATACTGGTGGCCAAGAGTCTCAAAAGAAGGTCTCCAGAGTGTTGCTCTACCTTGAAGGACATGAATGAAGAGACATAAATATCATTCAT
>NW_012147997.1:1597692-1598782 GCF_000956105.1 Propithecus coquereli | reverse complement strand
CTAATATAACCAAAACAATTTCTGTCATTCAAAAGTGAAAACATTGCCAATTAAAATCCAATTTAAGTTGGGAAACAAAGCCAGAAGCCAACTGTGTATGAGAGATTATATACTGTATAGGCATATTATATAGCAGGACCAGAAACAAAGGTGAGCTAATATTTTAAAATACAAAATTAAAATATCTTCAGAATCAATCATTACCACCATGTCAATTCCACTTTTCTACCCTAAAATTAACCACATAGTTACAGAAAAGCAATCACTGAAGACAATTCACCGGTGAAAGTTGGTGACTTTTTTTCCCTTCTTGCATCAGCTAAAATGATGTTACAAACAGTGTCTTTTATCATTTTTACTACTTTCAAATATGTGGATGTCTGATTAGTTGAGACTAGGTTTCATATGGCTACAAGGGAAATTGGGAATTTGGGCCCTGATTCTAATGTTTGCAGAGGATTCAGAACCTGGAAAATTTCCTAAATATACACGGTTTTTTCAAAAGTTGGTAGACAAAAGTTTCAATTACACGATATGGTAGCAGAGCATATCTAGCTCAAATGCAGAGGAAAAATTATAAAGTCTACAAAAATTTAAAACATATTTGATGGTAATGAAAAACAGAATATTGGCAGAAATATTAAGAGTATTCAACCATAAACAGAGTATTTGAACATCGAAAGAAGATAACTGCAATGGCTTAAATTTGCATTAATACAGCTGTATATCTGATGGCACTACCCAGTCTCTGCAAAATTAAATGTCTGCAAGTAAAGCAGAGAATTTGACTAGACTGAGGAATAAGAATACGGATTTCTAGGTTGATGGGACAAAACAGCGGGGAAATTGAGTGGAGTTGGGGGGAATCTCATACCAGTGAATGTCAAAGAGGAGAATATCACAGAGAGTAAAGATCTGAAATCTACTTGTAAACTCAATTCAGATATATGAGTGGCTCTTAAATTGCACATATATAAAAGAGACTCCATAGACTGCAGCAGAAACTGACAGCTGAATGATTATAATAGGACAGAAGTTTCAACTGCTGCATACTTCAAGGAGTGAAAGTTTGAGTGATTGTGAAAAGTGA
>NW_012147997.1:1595494-1595842 GCF_000956105.1 Propithecus coquereli | reverse complement strand
TCTCTTCAAGGAAGCTGGGAGAGGAGAGAAGGCATTAGAGCAGACAGGGAAGTTCATCAGCTCAATATGGTTTGAGAAAATGGTTTAAAAGGAGAAGAGGGTGAGAAGACTACAAAGGGAATTAAATAGGCCTTGTGTTACGGGTTGAGGAAAAAATAAATGTGAAATATGACCCTTAGATATCGAATAACCCAGATCTTGGATGAGCTGGTGGTAGTTTACACAAAAGATTGAGACATAACAGCCAGGGATGAAAGAAGAAAACTATCACAGGATATTGTATTTCCTTCTTAGTATTATAGAAACCTAAGGAAAAGTTACAATTAAATACTTGATCTTTTAACTGAT
>NW_012147997.1:1590418-1592402 GCF_000956105.1 Propithecus coquereli | reverse complement strand
TTCAGAAATAATGAAGGATGAAATTCCAAACTTGTTTTATGAGGCCAGAATTAACCTGGAACCAAAACCTTACAAATCCTAGGAATCTAAAACTGACTTTAATTTAAAAATCTATCACAATCCTACTCTCTGTTTCTAATGAGTTTGACTAAATTTTAGATACTTTATATAAGTAGAATCATACAGTATTTATGTTTCTGGGATTGGCTTACTTCACCTAGCATAATGTCTTCCAGATTCATTTATATCTTTGCATATTATAAGACTTCCTTATCTTTTAAAGGCTAAATAATATTCCATTGTATGTATATATCACATCTCTTTTACTTATTCATCTGCCAATGGACATGTAGCTTATTTCCACATTTTGATTACTGTGAATAATGCTACAATGAACCTCGGAGTGTAAATATTTCAAGATCCTGATTTGAATTATTTTGGATAAATACCTACAAGTGAGACTGCTAGATCATATGGTAGTTCTATTTTTAATTATGTAAGGAAACTTCATACTGTTTTCCACAGAGGCTGCACCATTTTACATTTCCACCAAAAGTGTACAAGTGTTTCAATTTCTCCATATCATCACCAACACTTATTATATTTTTTTTATGTTTTTAATAAGGCCATTCTACCAGGTATGAGGTGGTATCTCATTGTAGCTTTGATTTACATTTCCCTGATGATTAGTGATGTTGAGGTATTTTCATATACTGGTTGGCCATTTGTATGTCTTCTTGGAGAAATGTCTATTCAAGTCCTTTGCCCACTTTGTAATCAGCTTATTTATTATTTGCTATTGAGTTGTAGGAGTTCCTTATGTATTATGGATATTAACACCTTATCAAATATATGGTTTGCAAATATTCTCTCCTAATCTCTAAGTTGCTTTTTCACTCTGTTAATTTTTTTTTTCTTTGCTGTATAGAAGCTTTTTAGTTTGATGGCATCACATTTGTTTATTTTTGTCTTTGTTACCTGTGCTTTTGATGTCAGATCTAAGAAATCATTGTCACGACCAATAGTCATAAAACAGATCAGAATGGTGGGCTCCATTTGACAACACCAAAGGTTAACAACCAAGAAAGACTTACTTGCATTGGGTCTTCAGTTATTAGCCTGGGCAAAATTAACTTCTGTGCCCACTTTGTGCTGTGCACCACCACAAGGCCTCTTCAGAACCACCATATCTGTGGAACACAATGTACTCATCTCAGGCCCACAGGATCACAATGATGTTCATTTGTCATTCTGGAATTACGAAGAAGCTATATTAGGCCAGTATGCTTCCACCATCTCCCAGATATTTCTCCTGTTTTTACATAAGCCAGGATGGTGAACTTTAGGACCTTCCTTTTTACCACTATACTTAGATTCTCCAAATCCATATCCAACTATCTACCTTTCCAACACCAACACTGGGCTCAGTCTAAAGTGAGGATGGGTACTGACCATCAGTATCTATGCTGTTTTTGCTTCCCTCTGTGTCCTCTCTCCCCTACAACCTAACCCAAAGAATTAAGTATCAGGGCAACTTCTCTTCATATATAGTTCCAAAAGGTTTTAGGTCCTGACCTAGGCATCAAAACTCGAGTGTCTGCTAAGAAATTTGACTGGTTTCTTCTTTGTCTTAGGCATTGCCATCTATATCCAAATAAAAACACATGAAGTTATAATTGTTACATCAACTGACAATTGGTTTTTTCCAGCTCATTCTCAGCCCCTTATTTTGAAAAATCATCATGCCATTTTCAAGCTACAATAAATATTTGAAATATATGGTTAAATTAAAACAGGATAAAAACAGTTATTTAATTTAGTTCTCTTTCAAGGAATGAATGTGTTCCCTAGGGTCCTAGAGCAAATTCCCAAACTCCTTTGAGAGCGCTTAGTATAGCAGTCTAAATACAACTAATATTTTCACTTGCAAAAAAAATAAAAAAAGCGAAAAGTAAAATTAAATGAACAAACAGTACTTTAAAAA
>NW_012147997.1:1586086-1588933 GCF_000956105.1 Propithecus coquereli | reverse complement strand
CATTGTGTCTTTAAGACAAGTGGGAGGTTAAAAATTAGAAACATACAATTCAGTGACATTCATTTACCCTAGGTTCACACATTGGTCTGGTTCTTCCAGATAGCCTTTGCTTGGTTAGAATTTTAGGTAGATCAGAGGTGAATTCACATGTGTTAATGTGAGAGGTTTGGTAAACTCAACTCAGACATTGATCTTGGTGTTTGAAAACTACAACCTAAAGAAACCTATCTTTCTTTCTATTAATAATAAGATCATTCAGCCCTTGTGTTCCTTATTGATTGATATTTTTTCATTAGCAGTAATAAAGAAACAATATGCATAAGGCAAAATATCTGCTTGAATGCCCTGTATTGTTTTATTATTATTTAGTTGTGTGGATTAAAGTAACTGCCTCAAAATTTCAAGAAATGGTTAAGAAGCAATTCATGTTAAAAGGCTGCCCTCTTGTGGCAATATGTTGTATTTTTATTGGTAAAAGTGATCTTTATTTTGCCATATAGCCTCTGGAATCCAACTCAGCATGAAAAGGAAATAAAACCTTATATAGTTTGGATTAAAAAAAAACCTCATTTATATGACACCTTTGGATAATGAAGAGTTCAATTTAGTTAGATACTCCAGTGAGCTAAAGGTTTAAATCCATGTCATTATTTAACTAGTTTAATGGATGTATTTCTAAACATATACAACCTACTTTTCTGCTTTACAAAAAATAAAGTTAGCTGTAGATTGAAATGTTAGGGGCACAATTTATAGAACATAGTAACTTGAATTGTCATCGATGTTGGAGTTAAAAATGTTACCCTCAGATTGAAGAATCAGTTAAGCAATGAACATCACTAATGGAACAATAAATAGGATATGTTCTCCAGCTTTGAAGAGCTGTTGGTTTAATACATGGGATAAATGATGTGAGCAAACAATTGCAAAGCAAAATTATAAATGTTATAATACGGGTATACACACTATACACGGAAGCGTGGAAGAGAAAGTACTTAGCTTTGCTTTGGAGAATCAGTGAAATTGTCTAGAAGGTTAACATGGGAGCCACTATTAAGATGTGAATAATATAAACAGGATTTTATTATGTGCTAACTATTCCTTAGATGCTGAGGATATATTAATGAAAATATCTAGTCCCTATGTTTAAGGAAACAAGGTGTACTGCAGAAACCATAGCTGTAAATTTGATTGCAATGTGACAATAGCTACAATCTTCTGTGGATGCTCCCTTCTTCAATCTCTTGAAACTATTTCCTTTGTTACATTTTTATCTACTCCATAGTACAAATACAGTGACTATAATGTTTTTGTCAAGTTAACTGTTAAAGGTTTTTTTTTGTTTTTTTCTTCTTTCAGAATTTTGTCAGATCCCTTTGTCCAGTTTCAGGAGCAAAGCTATTCTAGGTTCGTTGATTAAAAGGGTTGGGAAGAAAGAGCTTGGTGAAAAGGAATAATAACTTACAATTCTTTATGGCTTTGTTTTCTAAAACCTTGAGCCTTTCTGAGAATTTAGGAGGATTGTGGAACAAATGGAAAGGAGAAGGTATTTGCTGAGTAGGAAAAAATTATATACATGTAAAAGGAGAAAGATTTTCTCCAAACTGGAAAAAATAAATTCCCCCACACCATGACAATTCCTTTCCCATTGTTAAGGGGAGAAGAAAACAGTTAAGCCTCTTGGTGAGCAGTGAGGACCTAAGCACAGTTTTCTAGAACACCAGTCCCCAACCTTTTTGGCACCAGGGACCGGATTCATGGAAGACAATTTTTCCATGGACAGGGGCTGGGCGTGGGTCGGGAGGCGGAGCTCAGGCAGTGATGCAAACAATGGGAAGCAGCTGTACAAACAGACGAAGCTTCACTTGCTGGCCCAAAGCTCACCTCCTGCTGTGTGGCTCCACAGTTTTTCCATGGATGGATTGGGGAGAATGGGGGGTGGGGCTCAGGAGGTGATGTGCCACTTGGTTCCTAACAGGCCGTAGACCTGTACTGGGCCACTGCCCAGGGGTTGGGGACCACAGAGGGCATAAAAGTCCCAGAAAAAAGTAGCTACAAGGTTGTGTCTAGGAAGAAGGGGCTATGGTTAGACTCATGAGAAGATCTTTGCCCTCCAAATATGATAAAGAAACAGCAGTGAGCTGGTGGGCCTGAACAGGCCGCGCAGAAATGGACAAAGGAGAGGCCAGCAGCAGCTTGTGGGGACAGGTGGTCAAACACCAAACATCAAACCAACCATCCAGCCTCCAAGCCCTGGCTCTGTTTAACAGGGCTGTGCCACGCCCCACCCTAGTGACCGAAGCAGCATTCCCCAGCTCCTGGAAGTGCTGACAGCTGTCTCCTGCTGAGTAAAGTCCCTTCATCCAGGTTCACAAGCCATTACCAGGAACACCCCACATCCATGTAGATAGAAAGGGCTGGCCTCCCTAGTTCAATAGGAGATAGTTTTGCAGACCCATCAACATCCTCGTGGGGTGGACGGAGGCCATGATTCTGATTGAATTGTGCTCAACTTCCTGTTCTGCCTAATCTGGCCACCTTCACTCCACATATGTTGGGATATCCCATTAAACTTCCCACATGCAAATCTCCACCACAGTCTGCTCCCCCGTATATCTGACTGGTGACATCTCTATCACTATGGAACCCAGGAGAGAGCATCTCGGAACTGTATGAAACTAACTTTCCTATAGATGGTGGCTTAAAATAGAAATTAAGATTGAGAAAACATGAAGAAAATTGACATTGCATGCTTATCTGTGCTTATGGATTGAGCTACATATATGATTCCCAAGAACCCTCATGCAGTACGTATCTGCACTCTGTAGAAATTACGGCCCCTTGTAT
>NW_012147997.1:1584209-1586036 GCF_000956105.1 Propithecus coquereli | reverse complement strand
AATAGTAATTTTTAAAAATAAAGAGAAAAAGGTAAAACAACTTTCAAAACTCACCAACTATTAAAATTCTAACAGAAATGAAAAACAATTCTTCCTTTTACCTATTACATTGTAATTTCATATGGCTGTATATGTGTGTATGTATCTCTGTGTAAAACACAGAGATACATACATGTATATCAGATCTATTGTATAGCTTGTCTCAGCCCTAGAATTGGTTGGGCTGCTCCCAGGACATGAACACTGGACTTTGGTGGGACAGATCAAAGAGGAAAGAGTCTGGTTCTAGCATAAAGTAGACACATGAAGTAGGACACATGCTATGAGACTGACATGCTTTCAGCATCTCATAAAAAGTGTCCTTGCTACTGGGAAGTAATAGAGATTAAAACTATTTAAATTACATTCAAGATGAAAGGATTAGCACTGGTATGTAAGATGAAAAATCATCCCACGGGAAGTTAAAGTCCCACAAAAAGGACATTTAGACTAGTCAATACTTTGAAGTTCAGACAGAAATTAGGCCTGTGTGTGGAGTAAAAGTAGCAAAAAGAAAATGGAAATCCATTCCTGGGAGAAAACAGGACCCTAAGGAGGTTTATAATTCAAAACTCAGGAGAAGCAGCCCAGACAGCAGGATGCATTGTGGGGCATTCAAGGCTGTGAGAATAAACTATTAAACCGATCACCAAAGCAGGAACTCAGAAACACGCATTTAGTTGGGGAAGAAAGATTACTTACCAGAGATTGAGGTAATTACAAGGCAGAAAGTGGTAGAGAAAAAGAGCACAGGACTGGACACAAGTGGAGTATCCTCATTACAACTAGAATAACTGTCAGAGATGATGCAGAAATAAGTCTTAAATAACAGCTTCTTAAATCCCGTCTGCCTTAGGTCAGAGGTAATCCAGGACGCAGGGAGGAAAGCGTGGTCTACAGGTGGAGGGGAGGGAATGGAGGAGTGGACTCAGCTGTGCAAAGGAGAAGGCAATAAGGCTGAAAACCAGATGGAGGTCTTTAAGGCACACAGGGGATTGGGCCTTTGTAGCTCTCTGCCAGCAGGTGCCAGTAGTTCTCACAGTTTAGTTTGCATCAAAATTACCTGGGGGGGAGCTTGTGAAAACACAGGTGGCCAGGAACCAGGAATAGTACAGGAACCACCTGTACTATTTCCAATCCAGTAAGTACAGAAACCAAACTGCAGCAAGGTGGAGGGCAGGCATTTATAGTACTGTGGTTGCTCCTGGCACATGAGCATGACCTTGGGAGGGTGGCTCTACT
The DNA here is from genome assembly GCF_000956105.1 of Propithecus coquereli. NCBI lineage: Eukaryota > Metazoa > Chordata > Mammalia > Primates > Indriidae > Propithecus > Propithecus coquereli. The sequence continues at coordinate 1,584,755 of NW_012147997.1, read as the reverse complement.
CAGCTGAGGGCAATCACCGGTCAGCTAGAGATGCTGATGCTGCTGATCTGAGGCTGCTGTCTGTACGTCTAAGAGATCAAGACCAGCCATGCAGCAGGAAACCTTGCAATTTACTCTTTACCAACATTTCCATACAGCATTGTGTCTTTAAGACAAGTGGGAGGTTAAAAATTAGAAACATACAATTCAGTGACATTCATTTACCCTAGGTTCACACATTGGTCTGGTTCTTCCAGATAGCCTTTGCTTGGTTAGAATTTTAGGTAGATCAGAGGTGAATTCACATGTGTTAATGTGAGAGGTTTGGTAAACTCAACTCAGACATTGATCTTGGTGTTTGAAAACTACAACCTAAAGAAACCTATCTTTCTTTCTATTAATAATAAGATCATTCAGCCCTTGTGTTCCTTATTGATTGATATTTTTTCATTAGCAGTAATAAAGAAACAATATGCATAAGGCAAAATATCTGCTTGAATGCCCTGTATTGTTTTATTATTATTTAGTTGTGTGGATTAAAGTAACTGCCTCAAAATTTCAAGAAAT
>NW_012147997.1:1574371-1575789 GCF_000956105.1 Propithecus coquereli | reverse complement strand
TTCAGCCTAGCTCACAGCAACCTCAAACTCCTGGGCTCAAGCGATCCTCCTGCCTCAGCCTCCCGAGTAGCTGGGACTACAGGTGTATACTACTTCGCCCGGTTAATTTTTTCTATTTTTAGTAGAGATGGGACCTTGCTCTTGCTCAGGCTGATCTCAAACTCCTAACCTGAAAGGATCCTCCCTCCTCAACCTCCCAGAGTGCTAGGACTACAGGCGTGAGCCACCGTGCCCAGCCTACAATCACTATCATTCAAAGTAGTACTAAATAAAAATAGAATCAGAAATTTGAGTAATTATTAATATCATTTCAGAATATGATAGCATGTTAAAGGCATGTTATATAAGGAAAAATAGGTTTAAAACACAGGATTTTATAGAGAGACAATTCTTTGGTCTCTTGAATTTCTGCACATTTTGCAAGCCTAGACACTGACCCTCTTTTTCCAGATGTTTGTTTTTCAGGATGTTTGTATAGAAAGCAGCCTTGGAATCTAAAACTAGTGCCTCCTTCTGGAGAAAAGGAAAAGCTTATTTACTTTCCAGTATAATATAGATAATTTCTCCCTCGGGGGAAAAGTTCAACCAAGTGAACTTCCCATAATAAAAGATTTATGTTCCTTAAGCTCAAAGCTGCTCTCTTGCAATGCAGTGTGCAGGTGCCACTTGGACCTCTTTGTGTTGCTCTGTGTTCTGTGAAAAGGCCATATATTGCGAAGTGATCCCCAAACTCAGAAGGAGCCAGGAAACCAAAGAATTGGTTGTCTGTACAGGTTGATTTATTGGGGAAGTTAGGGACAGTTCCCCAATAAATCCCTATGAGGAACTTGGGTGGCCTTAAGACAGGTAAATCACTGCCTTGTTACTCCCCAGACCCAGGGCTTATGTGCCTAGAGAAAGGGTATACATGCTCTATAAAGACCATTAAACCTGAACTCTTTCAATAGTTATTGACAAACATGATCCAAACTTTGTTAATGTAAGTTTTATATATAGACATGTCTGGAATAAATCAGTGGAATGGGAGAGAGAAAGAGAAATTTAAGAGTAATGCTGATAGTTGTGGGGCTTTATGATTTTTGAACTTTACTTTCATTTATTTTCCTATTTTTCTATAATGAATATGTTTTATAAACAGAAAAAAATCAATATTATGTAACAACAATATACCAGGTATACTATACTTCCAACGTGAATTACATCTCTTTTACACCTGTAGTTTTTGATGTTTTCTAGCTACTCATATAGGGACATTATTAATTTCTGTACATTCTTTTATATCCTACTACTGTACTGCATTCTTATTTGTTACAAGGTCAGCTGATTCTGTTGTGTTTTTTCAGTAGACAGTATTAGCATTTCAAACCAATCATAACTTTAGAAAGGAGGACACAAAGTTAGCATTTTTGAAGATGATA
>NW_012147997.1:1571132-1574321 GCF_000956105.1 Propithecus coquereli | reverse complement strand
AAAATCTGGATCTACTCAATGAGAACATTTCCAAGATTTTTAATTCCTCTCCCCTAGGGATGTAAATAAATGTCTATATAAATAGTATAAGTCAGTGGTTTTTTTCCTAGGAAAAGAGTGAAAATAAAAATAACATTTTAGACCTCTTATCATTGTCAATGTAAACATTTCCAAGATTTTTAATTCCTCTCCCCCAGGGATGTAAATAAATGTCTATATAAATAGTATAAGTCAGTGGTTTTTTTCCTAGGAATAGAGTGAAAATAAAAATAACATTTTAGACCTCTTATCATTGTCAATGTAAATGACAGAAAGAGATTCTCTAAAACAAATAAAAAAAGATATTTATTAGGGGGTAGGGTATTGCAATGGGATGCATGTGCATATTCAGGAGAGAGTAAAGGAAGACAAAGGTTTTGTTTTTTTTTTTCCAAAACCAGTCAAATTTAGCAGTGGGGAAGACAAAGGTTTTTGAAGAAAAAATGAGGAGGATTAGGTAACTGTTTTGTGATAATTATCCTTGGCTACAAAAATCAACAACAAGAGTGACGCCTGTCCAAGGTTAGACAAGCAGTTGCTGGGCAGATGTCCTCGGCAGAAGTGATGTTTGTGTAAGGTTACTATGGCCTTGTACAAGGTTATGGTTTTGCAAAGTCTTTTGTGATTGTTTTTATCAGGCATACAAGCATGAGAACTCTCTCTTTATGACCTTCCCCAGCTCTGTTTATCAGAGTGTTTTTTAACATTTGTGACTCTATTTTGATTCTCACAACTTTCACATCATGATCTCCAATCTTTACAAAAAACTAAACAACAACAAAAAAAGACCCTTACTCTGGAGAAGGAATGGCAAAGACATGATGAAATTTGGGCCTAGCCCTAGAGAGTATGGATCTAACTCCTTTAGGATACGTTTGATAGGCATGGATTTGTGAACCTCCTCTACTACTACCTCTTTAAATAGCACATACCATCCAGATTTTTCTCTACTTTGGGGGTCAACTCAACCTACATGTTACTGTATCCCTGCTAATGCCAGAAAGTCTTTTTTTTTTTTTTAATAAAACCCACATAATCGTCAAATGCATGGCATACAGCAATCTTGAATTGTTTTCTCTGATGTTTCTCCTCACGCTATTTGAGTTCGCTGTTACGGGACTTCCATTAGGTTTCCCTTCAGTGGAGCTGGGAGAGTGGGTTTCAACATGTTTTGGAGAAGGGCATGAGAAAAAACTTTGCTGCATCAGAGGACCACATCTATGCAGTACATGAGCTTTTTCTTTTGCTCTTGCCAGGCTATTGTGGCAAGATCCCAAGGTATTATTGTGTTGAATTTCTCCACCTTCTGTTGTCCTTGCACACCTAACACCTCATTTTATTATTTTGCCTCAGTATGTCCAGGGCCCCAGCTTAGGGGTTGATAATAACCTCTCCAGTAAGGCATATGAGAGAAACATCTTTCAAAAAAACAGAAGTGTGCTCATGTCCTGTCTTTACTGGAGAATCTTAAATAGCTCCTGACTAGAATAATGCCTTTTCAATAATACACAAAACTTTTTGTAATCTGACCTGTCTATATAACATTGGCTCTCTCCTTCCTGCCTCCTACTCTATGACTGTATCAAGCTACATTCTCTCCATACCTCTCCCATTGCATGCGCTAGTCCTTAAACATCTCTGAAGAACCGATTTAATCGTCTCTATAATCCACGGAGCCTGCCCTAATCTCCCTCCATTTCAGTTTAGCATACTCAGCCTTTGTATCCACACCACCACATTTGGAGTAATCACTATTTCTGCAATCATCACATATTTTCGCAACATACGTTTATACAGGTAGCTTCCCTAATAGACTATAAGTTCCTTGAGTCTAGGAATTCAAACATTGCCCTGTCGGTCTTCCGAACAGCTGTCGTAAATTGTAGGAGTTGAGAAAGGCTTTTTGAAGAGATTGATTAAAATGATTAAGCATAGTATACAGTAACCCCACTCTTTTCAAGTAAAGTGTCTGCAAATTTGAGTGTCTGCAAATGTTTTAAACTGCAAAAGCAAGTGTTCTGAGATATACTCTCTAATAAAATGTTTCAAGCATCTGAATTGAGACCATATGATTTATACTCAATCTGTGCCGTGACCAGCTCCTAATGACCTCCAAGGACACTCCTGGCCTGACGCATCCTGCCCTTGGAGCATATCTGCTCTGTAACTCCTGAGGTAGCTGCCACCAATGACCAATGCCACTTCTCACCTCTACTGTACATGCAGGTAATAATCACCATACATGAAGATACTGATTATAATTATTATATCTCTGCATATTCCATTCATATGTGCCAGACATTATAATTATTTAACCCTCATAAGAAGTTTATGTCTCCATGGGATATGATTAATATTACTATTTTTCAGCTGAGGAAACTGAGGCACAGAGGGCTTAAGTGCTCAGATTAAGGGCACACGGTGGTAAATGGCTGAGCCAAGATTTGAATCATGGATGACTAGCTCTTGAGTTTGGACTTGAAACTACTCTCAGTTACCACAGCCCTGTTGCAGGCGCCATCCCCCAGCAGTCAGAATCCCAGACTTCCCCGTTCAGCGGAAACGTGCTCTGAAGTACTCAAGACATGGGATTCCTGAGGGAGGACCAATCTCCTTTTGTAGCTTATTTCGTAAGGTGAGATTTCAGGGAGGAAATAGTGATTGTGATATAGGCATAATATGTTTCGCTTATAGATTTATTCATCACAACAGTTTATGAGTGTGTGCCTAAACTCATGGTTCGTATGTTCATTCCACAATTATAAACAGATACGTTCAATCTGGTAAAAACCTAGAGAAAGTGGGCAGAGCACTTAGAATCTTGACAAAATATTTCAAAACAGACCCATTCCCTGAGACATTGGCTCTTCAAGGACAGAAGCAGAGGTAATCATGAGCTAGATTCGTCACCCTTTGCTTAGTAGCCTTGAACAGGGTGTTATGTTGCATTTAGCTTTGAGTGTTCTCGATACCAGAATAGTTGGTACATCCAGGACTTTTACAGAGTTTCTCTAGCTGATCTCGGTGTTCTGATGTCCTGGCAGTTCTAGCCATGAAAGGATAATGCTTCATGAGTGTTTCTGTTGAGATTTTATTCTCAGAAACTGATTCGATTTATCCTATGTACATTTGAAAATTTATTATTTCAAC
>NW_012147997.1:1564863-1570837 GCF_000956105.1 Propithecus coquereli | reverse complement strand
GCCCAGTCAAGTACTTTTACTTCTAATTTAAAATCTGCTAATGATTTTTAACTCCCTTAACATATTTTCTTCAGATCCTTTATCATCTCAGCCACTTTCCATTTTCATATTAGGGCACTGGGTTTCCTTCCTATTTTTATAATAATTCTTTCTTTTCTCTCTGTATGTTCTTATTTTTGAGAACTCAGTACAGATACTCCCTAAAATATCATTGGCTTATTATAATAACTATGTCATATGTAAGATTTCATCTACTTGACTCGGAAAACCTTCTCTTTCTATATGTCAGTTATAATATTCTCCCTGTTTTGTTTTATAATACTTGCATAGAAGTGTAAATTTGTCTTTGTTTTCATATTTACTGATTATCCAGTGTAGCTGTTGCCAACTGTCCAGGAAAGTGGTTTGTTCTTGGTCACCTTAAGTGTCAAATGCTATAGTTTATGTCTCTAACTCTCAAGTTGAGGATACAGCCAAGGAGATCAGCAGAGTTGGCCCAGATCTGAAGAAAATCACAAAAATCACAAAATCATGAGCCGAATAAAAGTGGTTGCTGTTTTAAGACACTGAGAGTGTTTGTTATTAAGCAAAAGTTAAGCAACATACTTTCTGAAATACAAAAAGTAGAGATGGACGGTGGCAAGAAAAACTATGCTGCTTCTACAAGGATGTATGATGGAATGTGTAAACTAGGCATATGTGCATAGGCAATCATTCATTCATTCAGCATATGTGCATTGAATCTTTATTACAAACCGGACATTTTTATTGGAGACATAGCCATGACCAAAACATACCAAGTTCTTGAATTCATTGAGCTTAGTTTTTAGTGGATAAAGTAGAGAATATAATAACAAAAATGTAATTTCAGAGACTGATAATGCAGTGAGAAAAATAAAGTGGCGAATAGAAACACTGATATTGGAGGGATTGAGACAGTCAAGGGAAAACCTCTCTGAGAAGGTAATATTGGGGCAGAGACCTGACTTTCAAGACAGAATCACTCATGCAAAGATCTAAAGCATAACATTTAAAGCAGAGGGTATAGCAGGCATAAGGACCTGAGGTAACAAAGTGTGTTGGAAAAATAGAAAGAAGGCAAATGGAGCTGGAAAAGTAACATGTTGTTCATCCAAATTGCCTGCAACCACTGGTCTCTGCCCACTCTTTCCCCACTAAGCCAAAAATAACTTACTGCTTCACTTGTTTAATTTTGCATTTATCATTCAGCAAATATTTATGGAGCCCCTGAAATAGGCCAGGCATTCGTCTAGCCCCTGAAGATATCAAGATATATAATACAAAATTTCCTACTCTCAGGGAGTTCACATTCTAGTGACAGATACAGACAAGTAAGCAAAGAGCAATAATACCCCATGCTATTAATATAACAGAGACAGGAAATAACATTTCTACTAAACAGAGGAGGAGGCAAAGGCAAAAGTATGCATGTGCTCGGGACAGATAACAAGTTAACCATGAAAAGGGGCAAGAAAGGGCCCAAGGGCAAGAAAGGGCCCAAGTGCCAGAAAGCGGTGAGGGCAAATCTGAGCTAAGAACTGGAAGGTGCTAATGAGGACTCAACAAGGAAACCTGGAAGAGTATTCAAGAGGGTCCTAGTGAACGTGGGTGAATGGTCTGCTGCTTTGAATCTTCAGACACTTTCCGTAACATCATGTTCCATTTAAAGCGCTTTAATCATGACTGCTAGCCTGCATGCGAACACATTTTCCCAGGTCCCTGTGAGATAAAATTCTACCTCTAGCCAAGAGCCAAGCCTTCCAGAAACTTACACCATGATACAGAGATCCAAATTCAATTCATCAACACCATCTGCATAACCAGCTGTTCGCCTCCCAGACTTTTTCTTTTTTCAAGTACCGCATGTTCACAGGGCAAAAAAATTTATGAATGAAAATGTTATCTGTGCTTTGAAGTCCTGCATTTTATAAATCCAAAACCATCCTCTGCTGTTCTCTGACAATGTTGTTTATGCCACCTGGAGAAGCAGGTTGTATGTGTCTTAAGGCAGGACTTGGATCTTTGGTAATTTTTAGCAGTGTCTTTAGCCTAAGAGTCTAATAGCACATGCCAGGAAATCAACATGTGTGTTCGTCAGTTTGTCAAGATGGTCACATTCAGCAAGCTCCATGTCACCTACAGGCATTAACCAGCCACAGCACAGTGTCTCAGAACCTCCTGTTGTCCCATGCTTATTTTCCAGAGGATTTGATTTCCTGTTCATTCACCCATCTATTCATTCATGCACAAACTTTACATAATGCCTATTATTTACTCAATAGATAACAATCAAAATGCAACAAAACATGTCTTTCCAGTATTGTCAACTGTCCAAAGGATTTTTTTCTCTATTCCTTTCACTAAGGATGATAAAAGTGCATAACATAGATCATTTGAAAGAATAAATGAAATATTGCAAGTAAAGGACTTAAAACCCAAACTGGCAAATAGTTAATACTCATTATGTGATTGCTATTATTACGGTAATAATGTATAAAACAGGATTAATGCATAAGACATATGTTATGACTCACACTGTATGAATATAAATAATTATAAGCACATGTACATAATTGTACCTCATCTATATTGGCAACACATACACACGTTTAAACAATTATCCAATAAATTAGAGCAGTATTATAGCCTATCTGGATACTGTCATTTATTTTTTTAAGTGTAGTTTATTTTTTAAAAATCCAGTTGGCTTTGATTGTAGTCACTGCCATTTCAGTCTATCATTGTGAGTAACAAAGGTATGATTTGTTGATTTGTTGGTGATTTATTTTTAATATAAATTTATAATTTAGTGGAAACCCAAGAGGGCACATCAATAACACAGATAATGTTATTTAATTAGAAAAATAATTTATTAGGTTAAAAAATTAACCTAAAAAGCATCAAACTATGTTGTTGAGGAGACTTTGAAAGGCAATGTTCAGTCAGATCCTGTGACCTATGCCAAGAGAACACCCTGAAAGATAAAAAATTTAAATACCCAGTCCCTCTGCCTCCTTGTGTCTCTGATCCAGAACATCATGTCTACAGGGCAGCCGGGTGTAACAGATTTGGGTCATAATGGCTGCTTGTTCTTTTTGTTGCCCCAGATGATTGCTATAGAATACCTGTACCTCATTATAGTACTCCCAAAAGTACATTTTTTGCCTCCTATTTTTGGTCTTTGGTGTGCACAAATTTGGGAAAGTCAAACACAATTAAAAATATTGGATGAAAACTATGAATTTGAGGGTCAGAGGAATTTACTCTTCTCACCTTCATCAAGACAAGGTCCAGAAGCTTTCTTTTCATGTTAACCTTTGCCTTGAAAAATGTGGAAAGCATTAGGATACTGGAGAAGATATTGCAATATGGAAAGCTGTAAACAGTCTACAAGTTTACATCTTCAACTTATCCTGGCAGGCCGTTATCACCTATGACAAGGAAAGTTCACCATGAGGATAATGGGGTCTAACATACTAGGAGGCAAGCTGGCTATAGATTTCTCTGTTATTCAGAGGCCCTAAGCAATCAGGAAGTCTGGAACAAGATTTCCACTTTTGGTCATATATCTACAGTGCATTTTATTTAATTTGGAGTGTCATTGTTGTCACAAAGTGATATTCAAAAGCTTCTGGGGATATATGGAAAATTAATGGAGGGCATTAGAAAATCAAAATTGCTTTAGTGTTGTGTTTCTGTTTAAACATGTGGGAAGATTGTGAGCAGATGCCTAAGTGGCAGAGAAACGAGAGACAATATTTCTGTGAGATGGGAGATGGGGGCCTGTGGAGGGAAGGGCTGCAGTGGAAACTGCAGGAGCCGTTTACTTGAAGGGCGATCAGACGGTACTGGTGCAGGTTGCACTGCTTAAATCTCTAGGGAGTAAGTGTAGGGTCTTCTCCTTGCTTCTGCCTGGAACACACATCTAATACCTCAAGGATCTTCACATCTTTCCAGGTGAACACCAACAATGGACCCAAGTCACCTTCAAGTGGACTGTTAGACAAAGTACTTCATTATAGTGCTAAAGAGTAATGGCAGATGTTACGGATGGGCTGAACTGTGTCCTCCCAAAGATTCAAATTTTGAAACCCGAATCCCTAGTACCTCAGAGTGTGACTATATTTAAAAATAGGGCCTTTTGATAGGTGATTAAATTAAGATGAGGCTATTAAGGCCCTGATCAAATCTGACCGGTGTTCTTAAAAGAAGAGGGCATTTACACATACAAAAAGGCACTAGGGGGTTGAGTGCACAGAGGAAAGACCATGTGAGCTCACAGCAAGAAGGTGGCCATCTGCAAGTCTAGGAGAGAGAGGCCTTGTAGAAACCAAATCTGCTGATATATTGATCTTGGACTTCTGGCCTCCAGAACTGCGAGAAAATAAATTTCCATTGCTTAAGTCACCTAGCCTGTGGTATTTTGCTATGGCAGCTCAAGCAAATTAATACATCAGGCATAAGAGTGCAAAGACTGTGGCTGTAATTGACAGATTGGTTTAGAAACACATAAAAGCTTAGGGGCATTCAGACAAGTGAGAGGGAGATCAGCTCAAGAAATTCCTGGACTGAACAGGTAAATTGGAGACTGCTAAAGACATTTAGATTATTATTTTAAATGTGATCATTTGTAAATCCACCTACTAACAACTAAAACATATTGAACTCTGGAGATGCACTTAACATAGGAGTTAAGAACATGGACCCAGACTTCCTAGGTTTGAATCTGGTTCTGTGCATGATCCTGGGTAAGTTAGTTAGCCTCTTTGACTCTCAGTTCTTCATCAGTGGAGATAACAAGACTAACTGCATAGGGTTCTTATAAGGATTAAATGATTTAATATGTAGAAAGCATTTAAATAGTTCCAGGAATGCAGTGACATACATAAGTGTTAACTATCACTATTCAAAGTACCTTATTAAATCAATTTTCACAAAAACTCTTTAGGCAACTGAGACATGGTAAGGTAAATTAACTTACTATCACACCGTTAGTAAGTAATGGAAGCAGTATTTGACCCATATGTTATTTGTTGTACTCCATAGAAACAAAGGCTTTATTTACAAAGCATTACCAAAAAAATGCCAAGTAGATAGTTAAACAAAAGCTGTCTTTAGGTATACTAGGTTCACATGAATACAATTTGTTTCTTCAAATGACAAATTTACAAATAAAAAAATGTTCATTTATTTTATTACTACAGTTTGACAGTTTTATCTGATACTATTTAAGACAGTGTATTGAAGCCACTCACTAAACTTCCCTATTTTTCTAAAGACATATCTATTTATGAATAATAAGTAACTAAGGTAAATGGTCAATGATAAATATTTGATTGAGGAAGCAGAGAAGGTAAACAGAAATAAACAACTTTTAAAATATATTCAGAACGCTTTACCGTATGCATTTTTTATTTTCTATATTTTTCATTCTTAAAAATTTATTCAAGAAATAGAAATATCTGAATCTTTGAACAATGCCTTCTAAAAGAAAGACTGATTGCATTGTTGCTATTTTCAAGTCTGTTACTTCGAAAACAAGTACATTTGATGAAAGAAGGCATTTTATGTTTCCTTTGGTGTACATGTGTCTAGATTAAGAAATACTTCCTCTTTTTCTTTAAGTGCAATATTATATCTGCAAAGTGGTGGTCTGTGAAAGAGAAAAAGAGAGAGAACAAAAAAATAACTATTAGTAAAACAACAAAGTTTATCTCCTTCTCACATAAACATTAGAATAGTCTGAGCTTATAACTAGCTAGTTCTCCAAATATAGAGAGTGGGAACAAAAAAATTTCTATGTTTCAACTTCTTCTCTCCTCGCTGCTTCACTGAAATATTAATACTTACATCGTATGGGAAATGTAGTTAGGTACTGAAATAACTGAAAACTGAACTTCAGGCGGCTCTTTCCATCATGATCACCAGCATGAAAGAGCTGGAGTGAATTGCA
>NW_012147997.1:1563466-1564813 GCF_000956105.1 Propithecus coquereli | reverse complement strand
ATTTTAAAATATATTATCATATCTATCTTATTTCTTCTATTACATCTTTTTTTTGAAAGTGTATGGATATCCTTCTAATAATTTCATTAATTGTTTCTCATTCCAAGACTGTATATGTGGATGCTATTTTGTTTTAGCAATGATTCTTTATCATTAAAGGATGAATTCAAGTGATTTACATATCTGTACATGTTTATTCTTACTATTGCTATATTGTTTTAGACTTTCTTGTATTTTCCCACTTTCTAATAATTTTCCTTGTTGTCTGTTTATTATTAAGTGGACTTTGTTTTTTGTTTGGTTATAGGAGAATGAATTAAGATGTTACGTTGTTTGCTTTTCCTGCATTTTCCTCGAGAATTATAAGCCGGTAACTGGGTCTTTGTATTCCTTGCTTCAGCATAAGTTTGTAACAAGAATGATAAACAAAATTTGCGTCCTATGGGCAGCCTGGCTTTATGTCTTTTGCCTTTCAGGAGAATTAATTTTTGAGGAGTTGTGCAGAAGCAGAAAAGAGAAAAGAGAACAGGAAAAAAAGTGGGAATTGGGAAGCAAGAGGAAGAGAAGATTTATTATATCATGAAAGGAACAGACATTGTTGGATCCTGTAAGAAGCAGAAAATCAAGTTCAGCTTCCTAGAGCAACCAAAAGGAAATAAATAAAATCCCAATATTAGTAATATTGTGGAACACCTAACCAAGCAATCAGGTCAAGAAAAACCAAAGTTCACCTTTTTTCTCTCTCATTTGTGTCTTTAATGTTTAAAAAAACGTTTTGGACTTACATTTTTTAAATAACTATTTATAATTTCCCTTTGGGTATTGAAAATAGATTAACATGTTCTGATTTCCCTTACCCGTTTCTAAACCATTAGCATTCTTTCTTGATACCACCTGAAATTATAAAACCAGATTTTAATTAATTTTTATGTTGTGTCCACTCCTTCCACCAGTAGGTCAAGTATTTACATTAATTTTATTTTTATTTAAAGTTAGATAGATACATATTTCAATGGTGAAAACAGTCACTGCTAGAACCTTTTTATACTAGTGATTTCCATGTTCCAAAATCTTTTGGTTTCTATCTTAGATGCTAAGATTGTCTTCCTATTCACTTCACATAAACAAATTTGGCCTACATATTTTATTTCAACATAATAATATTTCAATCTTCCTTCCTCCTTCAAATATTATTGTTTCTAGTTCTCTTTGGATTTTAGTGTGGCAGAGAATTTATTGCCACAATTTCATTTTTTTTCTACTTACAATGATATTTTCTTTATCCTTAACATAAAATATTTACCAAGCATATATGTAATTATTCGTTTCATTAATTTCACTAAGCTA
>NW_012147997.1:1552238-1552634 GCF_000956105.1 Propithecus coquereli | reverse complement strand
TCATGTTTTAAAAAAATCATTGTTAAGACCAATGTCATGGAGATTTTCCCTTATATTTTCTTCTACAAATTTAATAGTTTCCAGTCTTAGATGTAAGTATCTAATCCATTTTCAGTTGATTTTTGTATATGGTGTGAAATAAGTGTCTAATTTCATTCTTCTGTATGTGGATATATAGTCTTCCCAACACCATTTATTGAAGAGACTGTCCTTTCCTCATTGTGTGCTCTTGTCACCTTTATTGAAAATCAGTTGGCTATAAGTGTAAGTGTGTGGATTTTTTTCTGGGTTCTCTATTCTTTTCCATTAGCCCATGCCTCTTTTTTAATGCCAATACCAGAATATTTTGATGGCTGCACTTTTGTAGTATATTCTGAAGACAGGTAGTGAGATTCC
>NW_012147997.1:1541076-1541638 GCF_000956105.1 Propithecus coquereli | reverse complement strand
GGTACACATAAGGAAACCTCATCCCCAGAAAACAACTTGATTCTTCATATGTTAGGCATAGCTCACACTACATACAGAAACACTCATTTGTTACTTACTCTGCTGGGACCCAGAAAAAAATGGGAGGCAGAAAGCGAGTGTGGGGAACAAGTTTTAGGATGGATGAACAAACTTTGTAAAATTGTAAAGTTAGTTTTTCCAAAATTGCTGCGTTTAAACACACTTCAGAGTTCTGGGCTCCCAAGCTCTCCATTCTCCCAAAGTATGTTGGCCTTTCAGCCATGAGTTTAAAAGACAAAAGTGATATGTTAAAGATTTCAGCACAAATAATATAACTGTAAATCGGTTTTCTGAAGTTATTCTCTAAATTAAAGACACATTTTTGGCTGTTCTTAAACAAATACTTGCCTTTATTTAAACTCAAGATCATGTAGAATATTTTCAAAAGAATCTGGAAACTATTGAACTAAATGCAATTAGGCTGAATAACTAAAGAAGTTAAGATAAAGTAAGGCATTCATGCTGGAGCTGCAAAATTATTATCAGTATAAATTTAATTTAT
>NW_012147997.1:1539166-1540920 GCF_000956105.1 Propithecus coquereli | reverse complement strand
AATCCCACTTCTGGTATCTATCCAAGGAAAATGAAAACTTATGTTCACATAAAAACCTCTATGCCAAATATTTATGGCAGCTATATTCATACATTAAAAAGAGCAAGCAAACTATTTGTCCTCTTACGGGTGAATGGATAAACAAGCTGTGGTATATCCATACAATGGAACATTATTTATCAATAACATTCCAATGACATGAGCAATACCATGAATGAATTTTATACATGTGTGACTCAGTGAAAGAAGCAATACTTAAAAGACCTCATAGTATACACAGTCAGCCCTTGGTACCAATGGGTTCCACATCTGTGGATTCAAAGAACTGCAGATCAAAAATATTTGAGAGAAAAATGGATAGTTGTGTCTGTACTGAACACGAATAGACTTTTTTTTCTTATCATTATTCTATAACCAATATGGTATAATGACTATTCACATAGCATTTACAATGCATTAGGTATTATAAGTAATCTAGAGATGATTTAAAGTATAGGGCAGGATGTGTGTGGGTTATATGCAAATAGTATTCCATTTTTCACAAGGAACTTCAGCATACATAGATTTTTATATCCTTGGGGGTCCTGAAACCAGTCTCCCATCGATATCAAGGGATAACTGTAATTCCATTTATATAATGTCCGGAAAAGGCAAAAACCAGGCACAGTAGTTGCCAGCAGGTGGGGTTGAAAGCCAAGGGGCAGCCCCAGGGAGTTTTTTTGATTGCGGGAAATGTTACTCTGTATTTATCGAAATCTATAGAACTATACACCCAAAAAGAGTAACTTTTATGTAAAGTTTTAAAAAGTAGTTTTAGTCCAGCTTTTTTTCCGGAAGTCATCCCAGTTCACTTCCATCATGCATATTCCTCTCCATCCTAAGTTCCAAGACCCTACTCTATGGGAAGTGCCTAGAAAGAGAGCTCTGTTGTCTCTGTCACGGGGTGTTACAGAGAGATAATTACTTGTTACTTGCATGCAAAGTTTAATCTGGACCATAAGGTGTCACATTTTTATAACTCACATTCGCAATAATTTGGCAGTGCTAATTCTTACTAATTGCACATTATCTGTACAGACAGATCTAAATAGGAAAAGCAACTAGATGGTTACAGCAATTATCTAGGTAATTAAACTTAAAGCATACATTTATCCAAGCATCTGTTAGCATCTCCAGCCAGCAGGAAATGTAAAGAGTTTGCTCAACACCCACAAAGTGTATTTTAGTATTTTTTTTTTTTTAGTATTTTTTCCTTGAGTAGAAACAATTGTATCTACATTTCATAAATTTAGTGAATTTTAATAGTCTATCCACTGTTTAAAATTCACATAAAAATTTAAATTACATACTTGCTTTATACTTTTTTTTTTGCTCTCTAGCATATCACAATGACTTCACCCTATTTTTTACTTAACTTATGAATGAATGAATCCCTTCCTTAGGTATTAGTCCCCTAAAGGAAAAGTTGAGTTCGGGGAAAATAACTCTCAGAGAAATTTTACTATATGAGATAAAATTGCGATCAGTGAAGATTTCTTTTTCTAACTTTGTTAGTCAACTGTGGTCAGAGTCTTCCTATATCCTCAAAAACTCTTGTGGGTAAGAGTACTGATCACTGCAGAAAAACTATTAATTTGAAACAAATAATTTTACAAGTAGAATATGAATGAAAATATCTTATACTTCAATATGATAATATTGAATTTCTAAAAATCCCTAGGAATAATAAAATTTTAGTTCAATAATCACTCTAA
>NW_012147997.1:1524848-1526851 GCF_000956105.1 Propithecus coquereli | reverse complement strand
GTCTTTCTGAGTAAGTATCTAGATTGCACATTTAACTAAGATTGGAGCAGTCATTTTATATCTTTTTAGATCCTTCAATAACTATCACAGTTCCTTGAATAAACCAGGTGGTCGATTGATAACTTTTTGTTGTTCTGTGCCACTTTATCTTATAAAGCCTGAGATACTTATAAAAGGCATACTAATAAAAGATTCAAAAGACAAAATAGAGGTGATATTTAATAAGTCCAATTTTCTGAGCATTTACAATGTAATAAAACTTCGTATATTTAGCCTCATTTAACTATCTCAACAAGTAAGTTCTTTCATTGGGTACTGTAAACATCATCATACTGCAGATGAGAAAACTGCGTATCAGAGCATGTAAGTGCCTTTCCCAAAATCACACAGTGAATGGGTACACAGCTGGGCTGTAAATACAGCCATATGAACACTCCTCACAGCTCTGCTCAATTCCTCCTCCCTGTGTGCCAGAAACGTGTGTGTCCCTGGAGTCATTTATATCAATATGGGCCTGCTTGACCCCAAAAGGAACTCTACCTATTCTCCTGCACTTTCTTTCATGAGCTAAATCAAAGCACAAAGGAGAGGAAAGGAGGAGAAGGAGGAGGAGAAAGAGTGGGAGGAGGAGAAAAGGAAGGAAGGAGAGGAGGGGACAGGAGACAAAGGAGAAAATTAAAAAAAAAATTGGTTGAAATAAGTTCCTCTTTTGAGGTAAGAATGACTTGCCTTATCAAAGGTGACAATCACACAGAGAACAGCTGAAATGAGACCAGTGGGGCACCCAGCACAACCTGCCAGTTCCTATTTGTCCTTTTCTCATCTTCTTTTCATTCCTCATAGCAGCTAGATCCAAAAAAAGGATGTCATCACTCCCCTCAAGGTCCATCTCTGCTCTCTCCTGGCAGGGTTACCAGCTCCTCTCTCACAGACCATACTGCCACTGGGCATATCTCTAATGTCTTTCCAGGAGGTTATCTAAGTTTCTCAGGGATATTTTAAATTCAACACAGCCAAATAGGAATGTGTCATCTTCCCCCACAAATTCACATCCACCCCAATGGTTTAAATGATCAACAAAATAAGTTTGTTAGGACCGCCAAATCCCTGCCTCCAGCTGAGGCCTATCTGCTGCGTTCCAGATGCACATACCCACTGTTATTTGCCATGTCCATTTGGATATCTCAAGGATGCCTGAAGCTCAGTAGTTTTAAATCTAAATGAATCATCTTCCTCAACATTCTGCCCCCACCAAAAAACCGAAACCAAAACAAACCCTATACTAAAACTTACAAATTTTCTTATGGTATTAAATGGCACTACCACCTATTGCTGAAGCCAAACAACTAGGATTCACCATTCATAGCATCCTCCCCACATCCAAGTATCATAAATTCCTATTGACTCTACTTTTGAAATATCAAATCTGTTTTTAATCCATCCTCATTTTTCCATCTCTACTGCAAATTCTCTAACCCAGGACAGCATTGTTTCTTGCCTATATTCTTGCAACAACATCCTGCTTTTTCCCTCTCCAATCCACTGTAGTCAAATTGTTTTTCCAAAATAAAAATCCATTGTTGGCCCCAGCTGGACTTCCCCAAGTAAAAACTTCAGTGGTTTTCATCTTCCCAGTGAATGAAATATAAATCCTGGAAGATGGCCTTTGAGTTCTAATTCCTGTAATGTCTGGGTGCTCTCTATCTTTCTCCCCTCTCTCTTGCTTTCCCTGCCTCTGTTCTCAAACATACTGGACTTCCTGCAGCTCCTGAACTGGACCATGCTCCCTCCTGCTTCAGGTTCTCTGCATTTGTTGGTCCCTCTGTCTGGAATGCAGCAGGACAGTGACTCCTAGTCACCATTTAGGTCTCAGCTAATATAAACATCCGTAGAGAAACTTTCAGTGACCCCACTAATTCGCATCTCCTATTTGAAGTATCCATACACACTATAATTTGCATCAAGACATTTTTCATGGGCAGATTTTATTTATATAATTTTAT
>NW_012147997.1:1523622-1524798 GCF_000956105.1 Propithecus coquereli | reverse complement strand
TTTTGTTATTTTTAGAAGTATTTCAATCAAAGGTAAAAGACAATAAATTTACCCTTAGATTTTTGCCCTTATAATGACATCTTATTGAATTTTGAATAACTAAACATTATCATACCAACAATTATAAGATGACTTACATTTCAAAACATTTTCCCAACTCTCATCTATTTAGACTTCATCTAAATGCATATTCTTCTCATTTATTATTTTTATTTTATTTTGTACAAATTATTATTGATTATGTTCAACATTTATAGGAAAGGAGTTGGAAAATCAAATATATAAATATAGGAACACAAAGAGAAATAAAGAGGAGGCATGGCAGTCAAATAAAGAGAGATTTCCAGCCACGTACAAACTCATTTCTATCGGCTCTCAGCTGGTGCTCACTGTTGG
Source organism: Propithecus coquereli (assembly GCF_000956105.1). Taxonomy (NCBI): domain Eukaryota; kingdom Metazoa; phylum Chordata; class Mammalia; order Primates; family Indriidae; genus Propithecus; species Propithecus coquereli. The sequence goes on along the minus strand of NW_012147997.1, from coordinate 1,524,402 downwards.
AACAACTTACCTATCCAAATTGACAGATGACCAACACATAAGAGAGATTTTTAATGGTTCTTAATGATTTCACAGGGGAGCTGTCGATGGAAATATTAATTTTTCTATGGCAAACATGTACATAAATGCCACGAAGACAAGGATGGCGGGACAATTCTATGGTTGCGAGGACATGGAACCAAGAACAACATAAGAAATGGGCTGAGAAAAATACTGCTAGAGCCCAGCATCTTGAAGAAAATGGTGCCCTAACAGCTACAATGGTATCAAATTTTAATAGGAATGGAGATATTTGTGATATAACTGATAAACCAAGACAGGTGACTATATAAAATGAAAGTACAAAGTGTCAGCTTCTCCTCATGCTGTTACTGGGCTTCCCTTCGGCCTGTAAATTCTTCAGGTTGAATCTCTAGTGATCTGTTTGATCTTAGATACAGCAGATGAAAATGGGAATTTTTTTCTCTCTTCCCAGTGAAGTTGGGGGAAAAAAAAGATCACAGGGAGTTATGATGACCCTGTCTTCTGTGACTGTGTGTTTCATTACAGAGTTTTTAGCGGTTGGATTTCATCTACAGGATTGTGTAAACCTCTCTGTGAATATATATGTATATATAAAAAATTATTGGTAAACTTTTAAGGCAGATATTTGTCTCACTTGTTTTCTCTTTGTTGCCTCTTATGAAATGATTATGTGTGTCTTTTTTTCTTTGCTTAGGTAATGTGACCCCAAAATAAACTTCATCCAAATGAAAAAATGCATTTTACCTCTTTTTCATA
>NW_012147997.1:1522766-1523183 GCF_000956105.1 Propithecus coquereli | reverse complement strand
ATGATAAACCAAATGGAAAGTGTGGAAATTCTTGGATGGTATAATTATAGGTAATTCTCATTTTCTACAATATAGTATTATACATTTTCTACAGTGAGCATATATTCCTGTTTTAATTTTGAAAAGGGAAATAAAAGATCATTTAAAATTCTGTGTTCCACATACAATATGATGCTTGTAAAGTAAATCAAGACTCACAGACTCCTGAACAAGTTTGAAACAACTGCTCTAGGACTATAGTTTGTGTGCTATTCCTGAATTTAAGTACTTTCCTATCTCCGTGTTTTGAAAGTACATTCTGCTTATTCCCTGACTGCATTGACTTACCTTAAATGTTTCCTTGCTTCTCCTCTGTGTTCCAACAACACATTAAGTAGTCTTCTATTATAAAGTGTATTACTAAGAGCTGTAATTATG
>NW_012147997.1:1518453-1519210 GCF_000956105.1 Propithecus coquereli | reverse complement strand
CCACCATTGAGGAAGAAGAGGCCACAAGCCAAGGAATGTGGACAGCCTCTAAAATTTGGAAAAGGCAAGAAAAAAGATGCTATCCTGTAGCCTCAAAAAGAAGTGCAGTACTCTGACACTTTGATTTTAGTACACTGACATCGGTGTCAGACTTCTGGCCTACAGAAGTGTAAGATCATAAATTTGTATTGTTTTAAGCCACTACATTTGTAGTAACTTTTTCTGGTAGTGGTAGAAAATGAATATAGATTTTGGTATGAAGAATGAGATGTTGCTATAACTAACACATAAAAATGGGAAAGTGACTTTGAGAAATTGGCAACGAGAAGAATCTTGAAGAATTCCGAAGAGCATAATTGAAAAACCTAGATTGCCTTGAATATATTGTTAGCAGAAATGTGGATGCTAACAACTCTGCTAGTGAGGACTCAGGAGGAATTAAGGAACATGGTAGAGAAAACATGCATTGTGAACAGACTGTTGGCAGAAATATGCATGTCTCTAATGGATGAATATGGATGTTAAGAGCACTGCTGTTGACAACTCAGAAAGAAATGAAAAACATGTAATTGAAAACTGGAAGAAAAAGAATCATTGCTACATAGTGGTATATAGCTTAGAGGAATTATGCTCTGCAATTATGCAGAAAACAGAAATTATAGATGAAGAAATTGAACATTTACCTGTGGGAGTTTCTAAGCAAAGGATTGAAAGTGAGGCCGGATTTCTTCTTGGTACTCAGAGTGAATTTCCAGAG
>NW_012147997.1:1517717-1518062 GCF_000956105.1 Propithecus coquereli | reverse complement strand
CTTTGAAGCCAAAAGAAAGTGGCACATTTTTCAAGTATTCAAAGAAAAAGCTATCAACTTTCAATCTTATATTCAGCAAAATTATCTTCTGAGAATAAAAGGAAAATAAAGACATTCCAAGACAAAGAAAAACTAGAAGAAAATCTCACCTAAAGATTGTCAGAAGCAATTTCTTCAAACAGAAAGGAATTGATGAAATAAATTATCTTGAAGCATCAGGAGGAAAGAAGGAACAATGAGAAGAGAAGAAATATGAGTACAAAGAGTAGATTATCCTATACCTCATTAACTAAATAAATCTAATTTGATGATTGAAACAAAAAAAAATCATCACTCAATCTGATA
>NW_012147997.1:1516575-1517079 GCF_000956105.1 Propithecus coquereli | reverse complement strand
CAGAATATACATCTATTTCTAGTACCTATGAAGCATTCACCTAAATAGAACAATGCTAGATTATTTAAAAAACCTCAACAAATTTAAGAGAATTCAAATTATACAGAGTTTGTTCTCTAACTGTAATGAAATCAAACTAGAAATCATTAACAGAAAGACAACAGGAAAATATCCAAACAGTGGAAATTAAACAACATACTTGTAAATAACCCAGGTTAAAGAGGAATTTTCAAAAAAACATAAAGAACAGAACACAAGTGAAAATACAATATATCAAAACATGTGAAACACAGGTATAGCAGTGCTGACAGGGAAATTCTTAGCACTAAATGCTCACATCAGAAAAGATGCAATATCTCAAACCTGCAATCTAAGTTCCTGCCTCAAGAAAATTTAAAAAGAGGAACAAAATAAATCCAAAGAAAGCAGAAAGAAGGATATATGTACACACACACATGCGTGAACACACGGAGTGTGTGTGTGTATATATGTATATTTATAGAG
>NW_012147997.1:1515877-1516249 GCF_000956105.1 Propithecus coquereli | reverse complement strand
TGTAATCCAACATATTAACAACCTAAAGATGAAAAATCATATGATAATATCACTGATACATACAAGGCATTTGACAAAATCCAACACATATTTATGAGGAAAAGTTCTTAGCAGGTTAGTAACAGAGGGTGAATTAATACTCAATTTCACAGAGTATCTACTAAAAGCCTTTAAGTAACATCACACTTAATGGTGAAAGACTGAATGTTTTTCCCCTAAGGTAATGATGTCTGCTCTTACCCCTTTTATTCAACATAGGATCTGGAAGTTGTAGCTACTGCAATAAGTTAAGAAAAAGAAATAAAATGCACCCAGATTAAAACAGAAGAAATAAAAGCATTTCTATTTGCAGATGATAGCATTGCTTACATA
>NW_012147997.1:1514175-1515161 GCF_000956105.1 Propithecus coquereli | reverse complement strand
GACCAAATATCTAACAAGGGCTAACGTCTAAAATATATCATGAATTTTCAAAACTCAACGGTTAAAAAAAACAACCAAACAAAACAAACGAAAATTTAGAAAATGGCCAAAATACATGAATACACTTTTCACCAACGAGGATACATAGAAGAAATATTCAATCACAATCAGCCATCAGGGACATGCAAATTAAAATCACAACGAAGTATCATTATACACCTATCAGAACAGATAAGATTTTAAAAATAATGACAACACCAAATTCTGGGAAAGAATCAGAGGAATTGAATCGCTTATACTTTCAGGAAATGTGAAATGGTATAGCTATTTTGAAAAACAAACTGTCTTTTTTTTAAAGCTAAATACGAGATTAGTTTATGTCTAGCAATTGCACTCCTGGGCCATTATGACAGAGAAATGAAAACACATTCACACAAAAACATGCACAATGTTCACAACAGCTCTATTTGCAATATCCAAAAACTAAAAACATTCCAGATACTCTTCAACAGATGAATGGATAAACAGATCATTATACACACACATGCCTATAGGGAATACTAAGTAGTATTCCAATCAAAGAGAATGAATTATTGATACATGCTACAACATGGATGAACCTCTAGGGAATAATGCCAAGTGAGGAAAAAAAGCCAATGATAAAGGTTACATACTGAATTATGGTTCCCTTTATAGAATATTTTTGAAATGATAAAGTTTTAGAAATGTATTAAGAGATGCCAGGGATTAGAAACCACGAGGTAGGGGGTTGTATATGTGGTTATAAAAGCACAATATAAGAGATCCTTGTGGTGATTAACTGTTCAGTATCCTCATGGTGGTGGTGGGTACATAGCACTATACATGTGATTAATTGGTATGGAGCTAATACACACACACACGCGCGCACACACACACACACACACACACACACACACTATGCACTCCTGTGGGGAAATCTGATTAAGATGGGTGGATTGTATCAC
>NW_012147997.1:1513119-1513537 GCF_000956105.1 Propithecus coquereli | reverse complement strand
TCTTTAATACCTCCCCATAAATCTAATTATTTAATACATTTCTATGAGGTTCTCTCTTGTTCTACAAGTTTTCTCCTCTTGTCTAACACTAAATGTATTGGCAGGATTATTACGTACTTGCCCTTTTTTGTACTTATACAGTTTAGTTTCAGTTCCCAACTAGGTGTTAACAGTGTAGACAGATGTGTTGGACTCCTTAACATGTTACATGCTGAAATAACTCTAGAGGTGAAAAGGATAATCATGCAAATATGGGGGGAGGCCTTAATTGTTTCTTTGAGAAAATATCACCCAAATATCTGATTGTTTTACCTAAAAAATCAAGTCCTTAGTTGAATTTGTCCAACTGGCTCTAACAAATTTTTAATTTCCCTGAAAGTGCATGATGAAATTTGAGTGGGTACAAAGAACATTTTGA
>NW_012147997.1:1508239-1508557 GCF_000956105.1 Propithecus coquereli | reverse complement strand
ACCTTCTAAGGATGCCTCCCAAAACCCTATAGTTTAGATTTGCCCATTTTGAAAATATAAATCAGTTAATTCATATTTTACATATGCTCTTGTATCTGGATTTTTTCAGTTATTAGTATGTTTGTGATAATTAAGCCACATTGTCAGGTCTAAATGTAGTCATTCACTGCTGTATAGTATCTCATTGTGTTAACATACCACAACTTATTTATTCATTCTCCTATTGGTGTATATTTGTGTTGTTTCCAATTGGGGGCTAATATATGTTAATACTATGAATATTCTTGAACACATGTATCAATGCATATATGAAAGTAT
>NW_012147997.1:1507570-1508189 GCF_000956105.1 Propithecus coquereli | reverse complement strand
ATATACTAATAATGAACATGGAGATATCAAAATGTAAACACACCCTTTACAATCGCTCACTCAAAAACAGGACCATTTGGTATACATGTAACAAAAAATGTACTGGATCTGTTTGCTGAAAGTTACAAAATGCTAATAAAAGAAATCAATAAATCTAAGAATCAAAGTAAATATAAAGACATATTCTCGAATTAGGAGACAACATGGTGAAGACATCAATTGTCCCCAAATTAATCTACCGGTTTAATGCAATTCCTACAAAAACACCAGCCAAGTTTTTGTAGACACAGACAACCTTATGCTAAAATTTATATTGAAAAGCACATACACTAGAATATCCAAAGTAGTCATTACAAAGAAAAATAAAGAAGAAATAGTCACTCTACCTAGATATTAAAACATATTACATACCTATATTCATCCATACTACATGGTACTGGAAAAGGATGAATACATAAAGCAATGGAACAGAATGTAGGCCCAACAGAAATAGACACAAACAAATATGCTTCAGTGATTATTGATAAATATGCAAATGCACTTAATAAAACATTGCCTTTCCAACAAATGATGTGGAGTGAATGCACCTAAACCTCGCATCTTATACGTAAACTAAATC
>NW_012147997.1:1503529-1504594 GCF_000956105.1 Propithecus coquereli | reverse complement strand
TATTCATGTATTTCTTTTCTCCCACATTGCTACCTTTAAATTTGAGATTTGAATGTAGTAGAAAGAATACTGAATTGAGAATTTAGAAGTTTAAGTCTAGTTCTCACTTTTACCCTTAAGTAATCCATATTTTCACTCTGGATCACAATTTTCTCATAATATGAAAGAAGGATAGAGCCAGAAAAGCAATCCATAACATAATGTCTAAAGAAAACAAATTCCACATGATGTCTTGTAGACAGAAGAGATCTATGAAAAAAAATAAAAATTTGACAAAGTCTGCATAGTGCATGCTCCTCCTAGAGATTCTCCATGAGCATTAGTCCTACAGAAGAAAGCTGGTAACATATGGTTTAATTTAGCCTTTTATTGCTACCCATTCCTCGAGCCCCTTTGGCTTTGGAAACATTTCGGGAAAATCCTATCCTGATACTGAGCAGATATTTACACACTCATTGCATGCTTGGGTCTTGCATTCTCTTTGAAAAACCCTAAACAAACAGCCTCTGAGATTCTGTCTAGTTCTTGTATTTTATTTTTATGTGGATTCTTTTTTCTGTATAATTTCCTACTGGCAGGCTTTATTTATCAGAAGCTTCAATGCTTAACTGTTCTTACCAAGCTTTATCGATTTAAAAGGTATGAACCGTGTGTGATTCATGTCTACTTGCTAACAGCAAATGAAAAGCTAACTGTAGTTCACACCTCTTCACTTGCTTCTAAGACTTTCCATTAAAAAAAAAAAAAAAAAAAAGCCCCACAGAGCTGCCAAGAATGTGCAAGTTTCTTTCCTTAAATGGAAAAATGGTTGGATGATACAGTTAGATCCTTTTGTACATCAAGAACAAGGATCATTGCTAGGCCACAAAATTTGCCCACTATATTGAGCATAGAAAGGCAGTTGATCAAGTTCCTCTCATTAAATATTCGAAATTATTTAGGAGGAAATGAAATGTTTATTCTGGTTGTATCACATTTCCACAGATAATTTTTCTAAAAAATGTAAACGTATTAACAAGTAAATATAAAGCATAGTTTAGCTTCCAGAAGAAACTACAAACACAA
>NW_012147997.1:1500489-1501779 GCF_000956105.1 Propithecus coquereli | reverse complement strand
TGTGAACCAGTGAGCCAAGGCCAGATCTGCGAAGGATGCTTGGTGTATTTAAAGAAGCCAGGGTGACTGAAGTATAATGTGTGAGAGGCAAAATTGAAGCAAATGAAGCCAAGTCACTCAGGACCTTTTAGGTCAGGGTGATGATTTGATCTCACATTGAATGCTACTTAGGCATTAGCTAATTAGGACTTGCAGGTGCTAGATTCACTAACTAGAAAAATTCAAAGACTATGTTGCCTCGGCTGGAACAACTTGCCAGAGTGATATAAAACACATAGCTATTGCTCCCAATGGGTAGAGAAGCAATATGGCGTACTCCTCAGGCACAAAAAACAATGGAGGTCTAGCACCTCTTGTATTATCCTGGATAGAGCTGGAGCCCATTCTAGTAAGTGAAGTATCACAAGAATGGAAAACAAGCACCACATGTACTCACCAATGAATTGGTATTAATCATTCAACACTTATGTACACATATAGTAGTAACATTCATTGGGTGTTGGGCAAGCGAGAGGGGGGAGGAAGGGATGGGTATATTCACACCTAATGTGTACAGTGTGCACCATCTGGGGGATGGACATACTTGAATCTCTGACTCAGGCGGGGCACAGGCAATATATGTAACCTAAATATTTGTACCCCTGTAATATGCTGAAATAATAAAAAAAAACACACACACATAGCTATGAACGAAGGGCTTCTGTAGATCTGTAGATCCTTGGGGCACTGGTGAAGGTACAAATTCTGAGACCATTGCCCCTATGGGGTCTATAACCCAGGGGAGCCATAAGAGTGAAAAGAGGTAGCAAGCTCAGAATACTCAGGACCATGATTTGAGATAATGTTTTGCTGTCGAGTAAGATTGCAATGCTTTGGTTTAGGACACAAAAAGTTTCCAACAACAAAGTGAAATAATGAGAGAGGTCAACAATATATTTAGCATAACAAAAATAAATACTCAGATCTGACAGTGAAAATTTAGATTCAGCAACTTGATTTAAATCTAGAATGTAACACAACCTGCAGTGTTAGAGGGGCATGAGAACACTGAGCACGTGCATTACAGGGGCAGCGGGTGTTCTGCATATAAAGAAAGACAATGGACAACTTGTATGACTTCATTAGGACTCCCTAGAATCCAGTGAAGCATATGTATGATTTGACCGTGACAGTGGTGAGAGTATGCTAGCCAATCCCATCTTACATCCCAACACCCACTTAGCTCAGGAAATTTGAACAAGGAAGGGTCAGTCTTCTAAATATGACCAAAAAAAAAAAAAAAAGGAAAAA
>NW_012147997.1:1499254-1499540 GCF_000956105.1 Propithecus coquereli | reverse complement strand
ATATCTGTTGTTTATATACCTAATAGTAGAATTCTTCAATTTTAATAAATAATGCTAAATAGTCTGTCAAAGTGGTTGTACTACATTCTTTCCAATAAATGGTCCTGTCGTGCTTTTTGATTTTAGGCATGTGGTATTTCGTTGGGGTTTTAATTTTTACTTTTCTTCTTACTAACTTTAAGAACTTTTCATATATTTCTTGCCTATTTGGAATTTTTTCTTCGTGAAATGTCTGTTCACGTCTTGATTTTTTGGTGTATATTTGTGTTGTTTCCAATTGGGGGCT
>NW_012147997.1:1498844-1499204 GCF_000956105.1 Propithecus coquereli | reverse complement strand
GAGAATGTCAACCCAAATACATCAGGAACATTAAACATCGGGGGAAATATAATCAAATCAATAAAACTGTTAATAGCACAAACAGGATAAACTCTTATCTATTTCAATGTTTCAGGATGAAAAGACACTTCTTGGAACCTGAAGGAGGTAAGCTGAAGAAAAAGAGTGCCATTTGACAATGCGGGAAATCACTAACCCCAAGAAATATTGCTAGTGGAAAATATTATCATTCTATAATTATAGATTTTAAATCATTTTATCCACAACACTTCCTCCTCCTGTGTTCTCCTCTTCCTCAGAGTCTACATTTCCATTTTTCACTTTCAAATAATTAAGCAATAAATCCTGGATGGTTACCAT
>NW_012147997.1:1496285-1496849 GCF_000956105.1 Propithecus coquereli | reverse complement strand
TTCTCACTGTTACTCTGATTCAGTTAATCAGAATAACATATTGGTTAAGTGCAGACTCTGGAATCAAAAGATAGATTTCAAATTTTGGTTGTGCCACACATCGGCCTTATGACCTTGACTCTAGTTTCCCCATCTGTAAAAGGGGAATGTTAATGATTAACAATTTCACAGGAACTTAGAAGATTACACAAAGCACTTAAAACACTGCCTAATGTATGGGAATTATTCAATATATATTAGTATTATCAGATTCAAATCAGGAAAGGCATAATGACAGTGTATTCCTTTTAGGAGTGTCTGTCCAATGTACTGTTGCAAAAACTCCAATACCCTGTTAGGGATGTTCAGGTAAGATAATTAAAAATAGAGAAATTACTTCTATATCTCTAGGGATAACTATTTTTTATCTATGGCTGAAACACTGTGCTCAGTTCTGGTTGATATACACCACAGCAAGAAAACAAGTGGAGAGAATGTCAACCCAAATACATCAGGAACATTAAACATCGGGGGAAATATAATCAAATCAATAAAACTGTTAATAGCACAAACAGGATAAACTCT
>NW_012147997.1:1495648-1496235 GCF_000956105.1 Propithecus coquereli | reverse complement strand
GTCTGATATATGCCAACTTGCTGGTTGTTGGTCAGAACTGTCCTGGCAGAACGGTGCGGATGCTCAAGTGGTACAACTAATATTTTTGTGAAAATAATTTGATACCAAAAGTGATGTGATCTTCCTACAAAGAAACCTGTTGTTAACTTCTGTTAGGTAACCGGGAGCTCCAATGATCTAGAATCTACTTAAACAAAACTCAGTAAATGAGATTTTTCTGGACAACTCTGATGACAGAACCCTGGATACAGACCATTAAAATGTTGGTTATTTCAGGTTTACTCTTATTCCTATAGTGCTATCGTTTGGAGACCCAAACAAGAGTAAGAGATGAGATGTTGTGCAAGCCCTATGTGAGAATTTCAAAAACACTTTCCAGTCTCTGCATCAGAAAACCTTCCATCAAAAATGTGATTGCAAACTACCAGTTCACCTTGCTTGTTTTTTATAACTTTTGGATAATGGATATTGGTAATTTTCTTCAATGTCTCAGAAAGAATGTTTGCCCAGTTTACCTGAAAGGCCACGTGGCTCTTTAACACATGGAACTGAATAAGAACAAGGACTGTGTGCAAATAGAAGATACA
>NW_012147997.1:1493231-1493993 GCF_000956105.1 Propithecus coquereli | reverse complement strand
GTAAACACAATTTAAAATAAAGTAGGATTATCACCAGTTTAAATTGAGCAAGTATGGTCATTGAAGGGGAATAGGCTTTAGGTGCCAAAAACATTTGTATAAATCCTGGCTTAGCTGTGGCTTTGTGACCATCCTACACTCACTCATTTAACCTCAGTTTTTACATATGTACAACGGGGTTAACATTAAAACTGATCAGAGTAAGTCAGGATACCCTTAAGGTTTATAAAAATCTTAACCATCTGTATAAGTTATTCATCTCTCTCATCCCCCTTTTTTGGAAATTTAAGTAAAGACTCTTATTACCTTTTATTCACACTTGAAATTATTACAAGTCTTCTATGGGCAGAGACATCAATAAGGAAAAGAGGTAAATTGGTTGGGGAGGAATATTATCCTTCTATTTCTAAAATTACTAACACCCCCAGAGGTGAGAGCGAAAATCCATGTCGGCATTATTCGGTTACTGACCTTTCTGGATGCAGTAACTTTGTTATGGAAATATGAGGGAAACTTGGATCCAGAACCCCTTGAACTTGGATACCAATGCTTGATTCCCTTCTGACATTCAAGTAAAATTTTGAAGAATTGAAATACAACAAAGTTTGTGAAAATTAGGTACATAGTTAAATTCCCAGCTAATACATGAAGTATTTTCTACTTAATGGACCAAATTTTCCTCTGTATTCTTACAATAATGTGTCCTTAAAATGTAGGTAGGAGTGCAAAAATAAATCCTTTTCTGCCATTTTCATCTGCGTA
>NW_012147997.1:1487199-1488005 GCF_000956105.1 Propithecus coquereli | reverse complement strand
TGTTGTTGTTGTTTGTTTGTTTGTTTTTAGGAGACAGAGTCTCTGTTGCCCAGTCTGGAGTGCAGAGCATAATCATCACTCATTACAGGCCCAAACTTCTGGGCTCAAGAGATCCTTCTGCCCCAGCCTCCTCAGTAAGTAGAGCTACAGACACGAGACCATGTCCAGTGTCTAATAAGATTGTCAGTGTCTCTCTCAGCAGGAACCCTGCAGGCCAGAAGGCTGTGGGAAGATACATTTAAACTGCTGAAAGAAAAATCTATCAACCTGGAATTCTGCATCCAGAAAAATTATCCTTCAAAAATAAGGGAGAATTTAAACATTCCTAGACAAACAAAAGCTGGGAGTTCATTACCACTAGACCTGCACTATATGAAATGCTAATGCAAGTCCTTCAAATAGAAATGAAAGTACACTAGATTAGTCATATGAAAAGAAGTCATATGAAAATATAAAGTCCTCTGGTAAAGGCAAAAACATGAAAAATATACAAAACAGTATTATTGTAATTTTGATTAGTAGCTTTGTTTTCTATTTTCTACAGGATTTAAAAGACAAATGTATAAAAATAATTATAAATTTATGTTAATTGATGCACAATATATAAAGATGTAACTTGTGTTATCAGTCACATAAAGTAGGGAAGAACTGAGCTGTAAAGGAGTACAGGGTTTTTTTTTTTTATGTTATTGGAGTTAAGTTAGTATCAATTTAAGAAAGGGTGTTATAACTTTAGGATATTATTTATAATCCCCATGGTAACCACAAAGAAAATATCTACAGAATATACAAGAAAGGAAATGAGA
>NW_012147997.1:1484858-1485971 GCF_000956105.1 Propithecus coquereli | reverse complement strand
ACTCAAAGAAATATTTGTATATCCATGTTTATAGTAGCATTATTCACAGTAGCCAAAAAATGAAAGCAACCCAACTATTCATCAATAGATGAATGGATAAACAAAATCTGGTATATACATGTAATGGAATATTATTCAGCCTTGAAAAGGAAGAGAATTCTGACACATGATATAACATGGAATAACTTTGAAGATACTATGTCAAATGAAAATCAGCAAGCTACAGAAGGACAAATACCATATGATTTCACTTGTATGAGGTACCTAGAGTAGTCAAATTCACAGATACACAAAGTAGAACGCTGGTTTCCATGGATGAGGGAAAAGGGGAAATGGGGAGCTATTGTTTAATGGGTACAGAGGTTCAGTTTGGAGAAATAAAACATTTCTCAAGATGGATGGTGATAATTGTTGCATGACAATATGAATGTAGTTAATGCCACTAAACTGGACACTTAAAGATAGCTACAATGGTAAATTTTTATGTATGTTTTATCACAATTTAAAACATAACAAAACAGAAATTTACAGAATCCAGTTCTTGTCATGATGGATATCTTATCCCAGATTTGCCTTACTTCTGTAAACAACTAGAACACTAAATAAAATATATGGAAAAAAGGTTTATACATTGGACAGTAAAAAGCACAGGATTGTGATCACTGAAAGAAGGGAAACAAATTATTTGAACCATAGGATCTAATAGCTTTCTGCCTAGAGGGAGTTTCCAGACTGCAGTGCAGGAAAATTGAACCCAGTCTTGCCAAGTTGGGGAGAAACACTGGAGTTGGAGGGGGCTGAGCCAACTAGAATTTGAAAGCAGAGTGCAAGAGAGGAAGAAGCCATGCAGAGGAAGAGCCCTGAAATCTGAAAATTGCTGAATACAAACCTTTGCATGCATAGGATGGAACCACAGAGACATGTAAGCTGAACGATCCCAGGTGTCACAATAGGCTAAGAGACACTGAAGTTTCAACTAGCTGGGGTCGAGAGATCTTAATAAACAGTAGGGACATTCAGTAGACATCCCAGAAGAGTCAGACTTTAGTTGCAATGGCATTAAACCAGGTCTAGAGTAAAAGAATTTAGATCCATTCTTTTTCCCTCTCATTC
>NW_012147997.1:1481418-1484808 GCF_000956105.1 Propithecus coquereli | reverse complement strand
TCAAAAAAGAAAGTGTCATACATGTACTAATGAAAGTACATAAGGTAATTATGAACTTTAACAGAAGGTTTACAGAATAGCGCTTACATATAGATAAGCATTAGAAAAAATATATTTTACCTGACCAGTGATCAAATGAATGCACATAAAAACAATAAGATATCATGATTCCCTATAAAATCTTAAAAATGGAAAAGTTTTTTCTAATACTCAATACTGGTGAGGGTAAATAACAAATATTCATATACATGAATGTTGAGATCATAAGTTGATGCAGCATTCTGCTGAAATTTTACATGTGTAAACTTAATAAATACTTTTTTTCTTGATTTCTTTTAGGATTTACATCAATGAAATAAACCATTTATATTAAGTGTAAAAACATTATTTACATGTGTAAACTTAATAAATACTTTTTTTTCTTGATTTCTTTTAGGATTTACATCAATGAAATAAACCATTTATATTAAGTGTAAAAACATTAATCACAGGGTTATATATAATAGCACAAAATATAAAGCACCTTAAATCTCACAATTATAGTATTCTCTTTCATGTGTACATTCTATCTACTATCTATCTATCTGTCTACCTGTGTATAATATTAAAGAGAATGAAGGCAGAAAATAAAATTACTAAGCCAGGTTGATAACAATAGTAATTGCTAGGCAGTGAAACGATGCTTGCTTTTTTTTTTCCATAGTTTTTTATAAATGTAATGTTTTTCATAACAAGCACATAATCCCAAGAGTTTGGGTTTTTTTGTTTGTTTGTTTTTTAAGGAAAGCATGTGCTCATATTGCTTTTGGAATTTTAATTTGGCAAGACTATTCGGGAAAGCAATTTGTCAATCCATATTAAAAATTCACAAAAGTATTTTATTAGTACACTTTATTTCAGTAATTCAACTTCTAAGAATCAATGCCAAGAAAAACAGCCAGAAAAAGGAGCTAACATATATTTTAACACTGGAGATGATATGCATTACTTACAATAATTTTGGTTTTCAAGTATGTATACAATATTGACATAATTATTTAGAAGAAGAAAAAAGAGGAAGACAATGAAGGAGAAGCAAGACCTTCATTCAATCCCCTGGCAGCTGAGAGATACCTGGTCAAGTTATTTTCATTTGATCTAAAAGCAGGGGATGAGGGAGTGGAGAAGAGACATATATTGAACCACAGTGCAATATAAATTCTTGTTATACTGTGCAAATTGTGTAGGAAATCATGTACATCCATCTTCCCACCAACTGGAACTTGGACAAGGGCCAAATGCAATCAATTCTTCCAAACTACTGGTTCACTCCAAGCCAAGGTAGATTTTACCTGGCCCTCGAATGAGTAATGAGGAATAAACCAGTAGAATCTCTGATAAACATAAGAGGAAGAAATCATCACCTAAAACAAATTTACAAAATCAGATGAAAAATGGAATAATGAAGTATTTCCATTCAGAAAAGGTAAAAACTCAACTGCAGAATAAAAATTCACATTATAAATGCTATAACAAACATGGAAAGCTCTACTTACAGTAAGAAATGAAGGAAGAAAGAGTTCAAAATATGAACGGAAACATATATTTGACAGGGATTAATGCTTTACATTAAAAATGGTTGCTGTTCTGGGGGAAGCAATTTTTTGAGAGGGGAGAGGGCAGCAGCTACAATAATTAAGCAAATAATTGCATACCAGGTTTTGCAAATGAAAAATGCTCACCACAACCTAGAGAAAAATCAGATAATGAAACTCACCAAGACATTTCCTAGAAACTCGTTTGGATTTCGATGAAAGAGAAAAATATCCTAAAAATATCAAGGCAGAAAATCCAAGTTACAAATCTCTATTTGTAGGAAGGAATAGAGTTCTGATGACTTCATATTTCTCTTCTAAAACAAAACATTAAATAAAAGTGTAATGAATGAAGGTTATAAGTGGAAGGGTTTGTGGCATAATAATTTGATACCTTTCCTAAAGTATGTCACTCATAAATGATATAGTACAGTTCCTGACATTGTCACAGTTAAATAAATGTTAGATTTATTGAAGACAAATCCAGAAAAACTCACAGTATAAAAAGATTGAAAGTGATCATGAAAACAAATTAGACACTGATTTACATTTAAATATTACGTAACTGGGTAAAACAAAAATGCAATATCAAAAGTTATTCTTTTACAGTATGTCCAAATTATACTAATTAGATCGAAATTTTGGTTAAAAAGAGAATAGAGGAAGTAAACATGTTGCAAAAATTCCTCAAATAAGGTATTTATAAGATTTTAATTTTTTTGACTTTAATAAGTGGATAAATATAGGCTTAAAAAGATATTAAAAACCTTAAATGTTAACTGCTGCACTATATAAAATAGTAGACATAAACTTCTACACACTAAAACATAAAACTATAGCAAACAATGTATATATGCAAAAGGCAAGGTAAAATGGAAAAGGAAATATACAATAAAAGGCATAAAACAAGATGATAAAAATTACACTAGAGAAAAAATATAGATGATATGTGAACAGCAATGAACTTGTGTAAACCCTGCCTATTAAAAAGCAAAAAAGTTCTGCTTTTATAAAAAAATACGTAAAGGAAGTACACAGAAAATTTTAAATAAAGGGATAAGTAAGTATATTCTACACAAAGTAAAAGGAAAGTAGTTTAGTGTGTTATATTGCAATGATGGCTCCAATTCATCACTCTTTCCTGAATCCATGTCATTTGCCTTGCAACTTTGAGTTACATCGTAAGTGGGGTAACTTACCCCACTCCTTGAGATAGACATAAACATAGGACTTGTCCTAGCAAATTGGACCTTAGGAGATTTAATGCAAACAGAGGCTTGAAATGAACTTGCACGTAGGGTCTTGAATTCCCTCACCTGTGTCACCATCACAAAAACACCCATAGTCTGGCCTGCTAGCAGACAAGCGACAGATGAAAAAGAGTAAAGTTTTCCAGTGTGCTAGTCACTAGTCACCCCAGCTGACTGACAGTCAGTCAACAGCCAGACATGCTAGTGAACCCCACCAAGAAGAGCAGTGCTTCCTACCCAACTCCCATCTGACTCCCACAAGCGTGAGCAATAGCTGCTTACATCAAATGGACTGAGGGTTTAGGGTTTTATTTATTTATTTTTTTTACTTTAGCATTATTGTGACATCATATAATTGATTTCATTGCCAATATTAATATCAGGTAAAGAGAATAAAAACAAAGGTTATCAAATGATAGAAAACAGCTAAACTAGTGTATTGTCAAACTCCTAAAGAACATTAAATTGACTTAATCCTGTTAGATTTCAGGAATAAAAATAAAAATAAAATTTTAGGCATCCAAAACTTACAGTGATCCCCAATAAGTTTTTTATGGGTTTTTGTC
>NW_012147997.1:1479927-1481368 GCF_000956105.1 Propithecus coquereli | reverse complement strand
ATTACTATAAAATTTTGTTATCCTAAATGTACAAATAAGGAAACACAGCACAGGGAGGTATGTGATTGCTAAAGTCACACAGATGATAAGAGATGGATTTGGACATTGAATCCATCTAGCGTGATTCATAACATCTACATGTAACCACTTCTTGGATTGTTATGTTTGTTCAATTTTATCAGAAGCTTGCAAGTTCAGCACAATACAATTCAAGTACAAATTTCAAGGCCAAGAATGCCCCCAAATCAGACATCACTCATCTTTCTCTCAAGTACCCATCACCACCACCTTTCTCTGAGGATAGACATGGATCTAGGAAAAGAGAATCACTCAAGCTAAGATGACCTGGAACTGGCCTGAACTTACTTGACCCATCCAAACCCTGAGCAGACTTGAATAGAACTCAGGTCTGTCTCCAATGTTGACAAAAGTATGTTACTTTTCAAGCTGTTTTTTTCCTCACTTTTCACAATTAACACTTGATTAATTACAAACATGTTAGCCATACCTTTAAAAAAATATCTAAAGACTTTAACAAATATAAAGTTTATCCCTTCTGCCCACATAAATTCACTACTTTATACTGAAGTAGGTAGAGGCATAGTTTAAAAAAAAAAAATCTTAAAACAACATAAAAACTGAATCTTTAAGATTTTTTTTTAAAAAAATAAGATAGGTCATGTCTAATTATATAATTATCCATTTAGTCAGACAAAGAAAAGATGGATGAATACATGAGTACATCAAAGCAGTAATTCTTAAAGTGTATGGGGAAAAATTATGTATTTTATTACCACTTTGTGGTACTGCATAAAACACTGTATATTGCATAGCATGTGTAATGCATAAAATTCCCAAACTTACCAAAAGATTTTTAATGTGCCCACTCAAATTCTCAGCAACTTTTCTGGTGTTTTTAACTGCTCTATTGTAAATAAAAGTTGTAGCACCCCGGTTCCAGTCTACTACAATTATGTTCACATCTTCTTCATTCAACAAAATCCTTAGAAAATTCTGAAGCCATGATGGAGTGGAGCCCATTGGTCTGTATCCATGGATAAGCCAAATTGTTTTCTTTTGTGTGTTGAAATTAATATTAAGTGAGTTATTGTGCTCAAATAGCGGCTCAGCACAGTTTAGATTGTTCCTTGTATACATCATCAGAATTATCTCTATTCTGGGATTAAATAAATCTCTGAAGGAATCCTTTACATTTAGCTGAGAAAATTCAAGGCATGGTCTTCTATTGTCTGAAATAAGAAAATGTCAGTTAAGCTGAGGACTGGGACAGTATTCAATTCCTACTGCTGTTGCAAAGAACATAACTGAATACAGAGGGTGGGGAGGATTTCATATCGTTAGCCCTTCAACATGATTGACTGAGCAACTATGATGTTTAAAGTAATACATTGATTAGGAAAAAGACATTCTGAACAAAGTA
>NW_012147997.1:1479635-1479877 GCF_000956105.1 Propithecus coquereli | reverse complement strand
TACCACTACAGATTAAGTAGAATGACTAAAATTATTATAAAAAGACTAACACAACCAAGCATTAGTGAGGATGTAAAGCAACTGAAACCACTGTAAATACATTGGGAAAATGACAAATCACTTTGGAAAAGTTTGCTAATTTTTTATATGTTAAATATGCGTTTATATGACCCCCAAAATTCACTTCTAGGTGTTAATTCCTGTGAAATAAAAATATGTTCTTACCACTACATGAACAAATT
>NW_012147997.1:1467873-1476950 GCF_000956105.1 Propithecus coquereli | reverse complement strand
ACTGAGATGTACGATGATCCAGAATGTAAGAGGTAATGCCATAAAATCAATTCTGCTCAAATTAACTTATATGTGTGATGCAATGCTAAATTAAGGTCTCAAAGGGATGTCTTGGGAGAGGGAAAAAGTGTATAAGAAAAATGAATAACATTTTCAAGATAATAAAAGACATTATTAAAATTATGTTTCTATTATAAATCAATTAAAAAGAGGCCTGTGAAACTGAATCAAGAATTGACAGATTAATGAAACACAATGGAGACACCCAGAAATATATCATATTAGCTATGATAACTATGGCAATCAAAAGCAGTCAAAATAAACAGATTTTTAAATAAACAAAGCTGGGATTAATAACTTGATTCTAGTTATTTTAAAACATTTCATGTAAAAGTAAAGTTATATGAACTAGAATAAGAATATAGTTACTATGTATGTGATCTCAGATTGAGGAATGACTTCTAGCATAAAAACAAAGGAAGAAACAGTAAGACCAATAGATTTCACAGCACATAAATTTAAAATTTCTGTACATAAAGAAACACTATAAACTAGACAAAAAAACAAAATATAAACTATGAAAATATTTTCAATACAAGGTAGGAAAGGAACCAATATATATAAAGAACTATAAATGAGGGGAAAATACAGAGTACCATAATTAAACACAAAGTGAAGGATATAAACAGATATTTTCCAAAATAAAATATTTAAAGAGCTCAAAAACTTATTAAAATAAGCTTATTCTTTTTAAGTCAATAAATATTAATTAAAATAATATGACCATGTCATTTTATCATCATACCCAATGACAATTAACACCAATGTATATCACAGTATTTTTAATACTGAATATTTAGGATTCAACTAAATATATGACAGTGAGAGAAAAATTAATTATGGTGTATTCATAAGATGAGGACTCTGCAGCAATTGAGAAATTATGTTTCAGAAAACTAGGGATAATATCAGAAAACACTTATGTAAAATGAAATACAATAAAAAGATAATGAAAACCATATATATGAACTATATACATAAATTCCTATGTATAATCATATTTATATAGTCCTCATTTTACCTATAATATATAGCATACATATGTAGGACACTATTAACATGTATATTTTTGTATATATGCACACATAAAAATATTTATTGAGTAAAACTGGTAGGATATTAACCAACATCTTAAGTCTATCTCTAGTGATGCTATTAGATTAAATTTTGTCCTCTACTTATCTGTACTTTTCTATGAATTTTCTATAGTCTGTATTTTAATATTTTCTTAGTGTTCTATATCTAAAATATTCATGTATTCATTTTATAATAAGGAAAATGGTTTCAATAGACTGCAGTCAATTAAAACTGAAAATAGCCAAAAGTAATGGTACTAGCAAAAAGCTGACTAGACCAGAAAGATTGTATTAATTTTTTAATTCTATTTGAAAAATTAACAAATCGAGGATCTGGAGACTACAGTACCTCTATTGTGATTAGAATTCCACTAGCAGGAGCACAATATGAAATTTCATTGCCAAATATGTAGAAAGATAGGGACACCAGCAGTAATCTCAACAGAGAGGTACAGAGAAAGAATGCTGAAAATTGTGTTAGGTTTCAAATTATAGAAGCAGTAAAAGTGTTAAAAATATCAAAGACACATGGGGAAGTTAGGAATAATCATTCTAAGTTGTTCAGCTGTATTTCTGAAATATATTTCCATTACAGTTACAATGTCTGTGAAAAGGAGAACAAAGAGATAAAAACAGACAGTCCAGCAGCAGGGACACTGCCTTGGCAGTGAACAGCTGACACCCAGGTGCCTCTAGCCCCTCTCAAACATCTCTTGTAACTCTGAGGAAATTCTTCTGTCTCTCAGGTCTGAGCCTCAGTTTCCTCATCTTTAAATGGAAGGAGTTGAAACAAATGGTCTCATTTTACTTTAGCTTTTTTTTTTTTTTAATTTCAAACTCATTTTCACACTTGGTAAACTGCTAAGACAAGTTAGTCTGTCTTTCAACTTTTAGTATTCTCATTTATTTTATTATGGTGTATGAGGACAATTTAGTTTGAATCCAAATAAACACAAATCACCGTGTTTCTGACTCAACCCAAGAACAGGGAACCTCAAAACTCAGCCATTAAAAGCTAAGATGCTAACATATCCTGGAAAGATTTAACCCTTTTCTGATAATCTTCTGGAAGATTCTCTCATCCCAAAAACCCTATTTGAAAACCTCCTTCCATTTCTTTCCTCATCTCTGAAAACAAAATGCGTTTGTAAGCAACATTATCAGCAATTTTATGTTACTTATACTTTCCATCATTTTATACGTGAAGAAAGTGAAGTTTAAAGAGATTAAATGATCCAAAGTCACACAATTAGAAGCCACAGCACATTTCTCAGCAAGATCTGAAAAGCATGAATAGTATATTTATGGCACCAGTTATGTAAACATTTGAGCAATATAAATAAGATCCTATCAGATGTTCACTAGATCATTTGTTTATTCATCTGTAATAAGAATGAAAACCCTTTAGGGCCAGCAGAGTTCCAGGGACAAAACGATTGACCCACTTGATGCTACAAAGACGCAGGTTTCTATGGCCATAGTGCCAGCAGAAACACAAAACTTTAGGTAGAAGTTTAAAATCTCCGAAGGCTCGTGTCAGAAAGTTAAATAAAAGCCAAAAATATCTTTAATTCCCTAGTTCTGAAGCAATCAAAACACATTTAGAAAGAATACAAAATTACAGCCAGGTAGGAGGAGTAAGTTCTAGTGTCGAATAGCACTGTAGGATGACTATAGTTAACAATAATATATAATATAGTTTGGAATAGCTGGAAAGGGGATATTGAATTTTCCCAACACAAAGAAATGATAAATGTTTCAGATGAAGGATAATGCCCATTATCCTGATCTCACCACTACATGGTGTATATATTGAAACATCACTATGTGTACCATATATATGTGCAAACATTTTGTGTCAATTTAAATTTTTTGAAGAAAAGAATGAAACCAATAGGCAAATGTTTGGAAAGCTGTTGGAAATGAATCTGACTACATGAGCAAAATAAAGTAGGTTTCTAACAAGTCTTTAAACCAGAAATTCCAACTGTTAGTTTAAAAACGGGTGTCAAAATGACAGGGCAAGTTTGTTCAGAATTTAGTTTTCTGGGGACATCCCCAGAGATTCTGATTTTGTAGGTATATCTGCATTTTTAAATGGGTAACCCATGTGATTCTGATGCACGTCGTCCATAAACCACACATGGAGAAGCCCTACATCTGTAAATTATCCAAAAGAATTAAAGATAAAATGAACATGGAGGACAACACAGTGGATTATTTGAACCTAATTTATATTTCTTTAAAATTTATAAGATCACATATTTATGTTATTTCCTTTGAGCTTCACAATGAGATACTGTTATGGCTATTAATTCCACTTACAAGCATAGAAACTGAGGTTTATGGAGGTTAAGTGACTTCCCAAGACAAGAAGACATGAATCTGGGTCTTTTGATTGCAAATTTAACATTCTTTCACATTTCTCTTGTATTAAAGAGACTGGTACAATAAATTAAAGTTGCCTGTGGACATCTGATTTTGGTAAGTCAATATAAATAAATTACTGGTCACATCAGAAAGATACAATTTAGAGAAAAATAATGATTATTTTGTGAAGGCAGTGGGCTCAAAATTACAGGGGTTTTGGAAAGATAACTGAACTAGAAATAGGCCACTAAGCTTTTATAACTCCTCTTACTGCTCAAAATATGGTGGCGCCCACAGGCATCACCTGAGAGCTTAATAGAATTGCAGAATCTTGGGCTTCACCTCCAGCCTATAGATAAGAATTTACATTTTCACAAGATTCCTAGGTGAATCCTTACATAGATTCCTTATATGAAATTCCAAATATTGCCAAGTTCTATGATTTTAGAAAAATGACTGCATTTTTCTGTATTTCACTTTCCTCAACTGTGAAATGAGTAAGTTGAATTAATCTATCTTTAATATCTCCTCCAAAGTACACAGGAGTTGGCAAACTGTGTCCTGTGAGTCAAGTTTGGTCAGCAAGCTAAGAATGGTTTTTACGATTTTAAACATATGGTTTTTGTTGACAAAAATCACAATAAATTCAAATTTTAGTGCCCATAAATAAAGTTTTATTAGAACAGGGGAGCACTCATTTGCTTGTGTATTGTCTACATCTGCTTTCATGCTATGGTGGCAGAGTTGGATAGATGCAACAGAGATCGTACAGCCCACAAAACCTAAAGCATTTACTATGTGAACCTTTACAAAACTATTTGCTGATGCTTGCTATAATAATAATACCAATAACACAAGCCACAATATAAGCAGTTACTATGAGTGGGCAACTGTACTAAGAATAAATATGCATATAATTTGAATATCTATGTATACATATATAGATATACTTCATATTTGTATAAGTTTGTTAAACTACCTCTCCACTCCCATTTTATCCTATTTACAATTTTTCGAAAACACCTGACTAATATCAGTTTTTCGAAAGGTTTTTGCCTTTTCCAAAAGATGTAATCAATGATTTTCATGTTGACAAGTCTGAGACATGCCCTCCTAGAGGTATATATCAGAATCTTTAGTGGAGAAGGGAGCATGTGAAATTTGAATAAAACATATGAAATAAACTACTAAAAAAATCAACAAAATTTCTTAATTGTGTAGAGATTCAAAGAAAAAGAGAAAGCATAAAGTCAGCATGGAATAAAAATGATTATGAGAATCACTGAAATCTTGAATTTCTTTATGTTCTATTTACTGTTTTTAATGTCTAAAAGTTCTGCTATTCTATTTTAGTTATTATCATACAAGAATTAAACAGTCAACAAAACCAGAAACGTACTTAGCAATTATTAATGTTTGAGTTTTCCCAATTGAAAATGTAGGCAACTGTCTAACTACTAATCAAAATAGTAATCTCAGAAAGTCTGCCAAATAAGTTTGCAGTATAAATTATGATATTAAAATGATTATAAACTGTTTTAAAATGACACACAAAATTATGGGCCTAGATTTCAAATTTCTGTGACTTTCAAATTAAGGTGCCACTATTATACATTACAAAAATGTAAAAGGCCTATCAATCTTCCACAGGAGTAAAATATAAGTTATAAACTGTGTATTAGTATCATTTACAGAATTTATGATTAGCTCAAGTATCCAATTGAAAGCATAGGAAATAATGTTAAATTTTAGTTAATATTTTTAAGGTTATTCAAGTATTCATACATTTTTTAATAAACTTAAAACATAATGTAAATAATCTGCTTTCACAAAGTCTGTACAGAAAACTATTTATCTTGAATTTTAAATTTGCTACTGTTTTATTATCATAAAGTAGAACAATTGGTTCCATTTATAAAGTAGAACAAGTAATTCTACTTTATTACCATAAAGTAGCAAATTATACTATTAAAATTGGTATTTTTTTTACCATAAACTAATAAACCAGGAAATTAAAGTTCTACCTTATTACCATAAACCAGTTTTGCTTTTTGGTATGATAAATAAGAAAAAAAGTTGTAATATATGGTTACTTTGTTGCTTTGCAATTGATAATTTATCCATGTAAGAACTTTCCAGAAAATTAATCCTATTTGAACAAATAAAATTGAAACGAGACATTTATTGTTATGATTTTCAAATACTGAATTAATTTCTCTGTTCCTGAATTATTTCTCTTGTTTCTATATATTCTCAATTCATAACATTTTTAAAGGTTTTCTAGTTTCTAGTTAGCTGCAAAGTAAATAAAATACAAAATTTCAACATATCTAACACTCACATACACACACACATGAGCACGCATATACATACACAGGTAAACGTTCTTTATAATAATCTGTTTGATATAATTAGTATCCATAATCATAGCATATTTTTTCATAGCATGATATCATAGCATTCTTTATCCCAAAACAGACTATACTGATTATTTAATATGCAATTTTTAAAAGATAAATCAAATTATTAATAAATATCTTACCAGATCTTACCCAACACATCAAACAAAGAAAAACGTACACTCTCATTTGGAATCTGATAAAAGTAAAAGAACCACTCAGATTCACCAAAAAGGGAAGTCTGTAATTCATTAAGATTTCTCTTTGGTAGAATTGTCACAGTCTGGCAGGTTTTACTGTAAAAGTTCACTGACTATTGCTCCTCCCTCTTTGTTGAAAAAGGTGAGGTAGTTTGTTTTTTCCCATGTGGCTTATGGTTTTGAGAACGATTTTTAAGTCAAAGACTGTAATAAGTCACAAACAAACCTTCAGCTACACAAGTTGAATTTGAGGGAATAAAAAAGCGAATTATATCTTTCTTTATTCCTTTTAATCTCAGGATTTCAGAAGTGGTCAGGAAGAATATGTTTACTGAAAGCCTAGACCAAATATGATGTTATAAAATGCTAGAAATAGAAATATGGAGAAAAAGTTGTGGCTTATGTTCATTTTGATTACAAACTAAGTTGTCTTTATATACTATAATAAAATCAATAATGTAATCCATACCCATCAAATTGTCAAGTGTAAAATACATGGGCTTTTCATGTTTGTGTCATTTTGTATCCCAACACAGAGGCTATTTGAAAATTCAAAATTGTGGCTTGTTTCTTGAGGCCAAAATTTGAAAATAAAATATATATTTGTTTTTTTATTTGACAACCATTTAAAAATTATTATAGGTTTTCTTTTTATATGTTTAATTAATTGTCCTCTTATTTTCCTGCCAGCAATGGACTTCAGTAAGCAAGGAAAATTGAGAGTTGTTCTAAGCACATGCATTGCAACCTCAAATATTAAATTTGTTTTTAGAAAATTCAAGTGTCTGTAAAACTCCAAAGATACAGGAAGAACAGTAGTGTTTAATTAACACCATAGATTAGCAGAAACTAATCTGAGGTCTGGAGAGGTGTTTCAGATCTACAAACAAAAAAGTATTCATTTAAAAACCATGAAAATTTAACTGTTGATGAAACTCCATCATTATTTTGACCTGTTTGATTTCTGGGTATTTGAAGTAAAACTTCATTTTTAAAAGGGTGACACTATTATAATTAGTTTGGAGAACACCAAATATTCTAGGTCCTTCCACAGCACTTACTATAACAAATGTACTTCTCTAACAAAGATGTAAACTATATCATTTCAGAATGTGAGAAGAAAGATAATGTGTCATACATATTAAAATAGATTTTTCGGCCAGGCGCGGTGGCTCACGCCTGTAATCCTAGCACTCTGGGAGGCCGAGGCGGGCAGATTGTTTGAGCTCAGGAGTTCGAAACCAGCCTGAGCAAGAGCCGAGACTCCATCTCTACTAAAAATACAAAGAAATTAATCAGACAACTAAAAATATATATAAAAAAATAATTAGCCGGGCATGGTGGCGCATGCCTGTAGTCCCAGCTACTCGGGAGGCTGAGGCAGGAGGATAGCTTGAGCCCAGGAGTTTGAGGTTGCTGTGAGCTAGGCTGACGCCACGGCTCTCTAGCCCGGGCAACACAGTGAGACTCTGTCTCAAAAAAAAAAAAAAAAAAAGATTTTTCTTAACAAATTTTTACTTAATAAATTAAAAGGTAAATCTTTCCTATTTAACACATAATTTTCTTCTTTTGTGTGCTTTTGATGTGACACAATTGTAATTCTTGCACATCATTTTCATTTTACTCTTCTAAAGAGCTAATATTGAAAAATATAAACTTGGCATTTTAGGCAGAATAATACATAGCATAGTTTTAAAATACAAAATTGTATTTCTTCATTATATATTTTACTTACTGTCAATATGAGAAAGTTGGGGTCATTAATGCTTATTGCATTAAATAGAAAAATATTGGGGGATGACAAAATATATAAAATGACAATAATTTAGTAAGACATTATTTATTTATGTACTGATGTAGTTTTCCTTGGATATGAAAAATGATTATAAGTAGCTTACAGACACGCATATAATGTAAACAATAATACAAAGGTGATGCTGCTGCTGCCAATAATGATGACATTGACGATTGAGCCCTACGCACCAGGCATTCTTCTAAGTACTTTATAGGTAATTATAATAGTTAGCTACATTGTGTTTATTGAGGTTAGGAGTCATTGTTTATGACAATACATTTTGTCACAACTTTTTATTTAATTTAGCAATGCATCAAAAATGTTTAATAATCTTATCTTTTGACTCAGCAATTAAGCATCCAAGGTACTTTCCTACAGAAACATCCAACGTACTTTCCTACACATCCAAGGTCCTTATATGTGACTAATGGTCCGCATGTGTACAAAGATACACGAGTAAGAATGTTCATCTCAGAATTCTTATAAAAGCCAAAAATGAAAACAGTGTAAATGTCTAACGATGGGGGATTAGTCTAATTATGTGCATACTGTGGATTTAAATGAATGTTATAGATAGATCAGTATGTATTGGTGTAGAAAGCCTCTATTACAGTTTTAGGGGGAAAGGGGCAAGCTAAAATATGAGTACAGCATATATAGTATTGTTTATTTTCCTAAAATGTGCTATATGTGTATATGCATGGTTCAAAAGCTAGAAAGTTTTTCTCCAAAATGGTTAGTTCTGCATGATAGATTTACTGGTAATTTTTACTTTCTCATTTATTTCTTTAAATTTAAAAAACAATACGTGTAAAACAATAATAAAAAGCTATGTTTACTTAGCAAAATATGGTTAGGAAAAATGAGAATAAAGACAAAATGAGAGTTTAAAAAGGTGAAGACGGGCCGGGCGCGGTGGCTCATGCCTGTAATCCTAGCACTCTGGGAGGCCGAGGCGGGTGGATCCTTTGAGCTCAGGAGTTCGAGACAGCCTGAGCAAGAGCAAGACCCCATCTCTACTAAAAATAGAAAGAAATTAGCTGGACAATTAAAAAATATGTATAGAAAAAAAATTAGCCGGGCATGGTGGCACGTGCCTGTAGACCCAGCTACTCGGGAGGCTGAGGCAGAAGGATTGCTTGAGCCCAGGAGTTTGAGGTTGCTGTGAGCTAAGCTG
>NW_012147997.1:1442905-1467786 GCF_000956105.1 Propithecus coquereli | reverse complement strand
AGTCCCTTATCAGTAATTTGCCAAGTTTCTCTATTTATTCATTCAGTTGTTCATTCATTTATGCAACTTTCATTAAGCACTTATAGACAGACTTACTTGTTGGGGATACAAAGTAGAGATGTTCATTTACTCAAATTTTCTTATTTCAACAACTATTTATTATATGTGCACAGATATATCAGAGATTGTCCAAGGTACTGAAATATATTTGCCATATAGCAATTCGCAGCGAGGAGGGCTTGACAGAGGTGTACCTAGGGACCTATGGAACCACACAGGTGGAGCAGCCACCTGGAGTGCAGAGTTCAGGAAAACATTGCAGATTATGCTGCCTGGGCTGAGGCACTAAAGAGAATAAGAGCTAGGAAAAGAAGAGAGAGAAAGGAGCTCTAGTTATATGTAGTGTGTATGTGTGTGTGTGTGTATACATTTTCATTTTCGATGTGTTCCTATAGTTAGGGGCATAAGACATCCTGATATGAATGAAGAAAAGCTAATTATTTATAGAGTGTTCCATATATTTAAGCCATTAAAACCTGATAAGTGACTAATGGTCCAGTAAAGGCTGAGACTAAAGTGAATTATTTTTTTTAGCTACTGCTAGATTTATTACCATGCATGCATTCAAAATGAATTAGGAAAGACTGTATGCTCAGTATGCTTGTGTTAGAAAAATGATATATTGATTTCATATTCTGAACAAACAGCTAAGTGCATGAGCTGATGTTTAGAGTTTATAAAAGTAAGTACTCTAGAATTATAAGCAACATAAAGTTTTGTATAGCCAAAAGAGAAGAGGATGTGATAAGAACAACAAAATCATGCAATATGTAGACAAAAGATGATGAAATTTCAACATAACAATATAACATTATCATTAATTATTTACAAGTATAGTTAACGGTTTATAGCATGCACAATTATATATATGCACTGAATATTTTATAATGAAATCTGAAGATTTAGTTCCCACATAAGCAGTGTCTGAGGGGGAAGGTAAGGAGGAAATAAGATTTATGAGATAAATGAAAAAAAAAGTATCAAGAGATCTACATATAACAGAGACCTGCAAGTATCCATTCATTTGATCAACATATATT
Organism: Propithecus coquereli; assembly: GCF_000956105.1. Lineage (NCBI taxonomy): Eukaryota > Metazoa > Chordata > Mammalia > Primates > Indriidae > Propithecus > Propithecus coquereli. The sequence goes on along the minus strand of NW_012147997.1, from coordinate 1,466,686 downwards.
ATTTGTCTACAATGTGATAGCTTCCTTAATCCTCTTCTATCCTACTACAACTAAATTGATTACAGAGGAAAGAAAGGAAAAAAAGGAGACAGGACTAATAGTTTCCTAACATATCAACTGAAGATAGCTAACGAAGGTACTGACACTTACATTGTACTTGTATGTATAGAAAGTTTGTCTCTCACAGACTGTAAGCTTTAGGAGGGCAGATTTTTATACTTTATCTTTCTTTTCCAAGGATTAAAGACTGACACAAAGTAAGCATTCAGAAAATACCTGTTAAATGAAGTAATTATATTTAGTTCAATCTATTCCTTAAGAAATTTGAATTCCAAAGAGAAATCGATACTGAGCAAAAGGGGCTTGCTGCCCAATGAACTAGAAGCCAATACTATGGTTCTGGGTTTTGAGAAAAGAAAAGGTTTATTGCAAATGGACCAACAAGAAGACAGGACTCCATGTCAAATCTGTCTCCCTGTTCTGGCTTTAAGACAGTACATTTATTAGAAAAGGTATAGGGGGTGGATTCTGGGTGATTGGTGGAAGGAGAGGGGAGGTCTGGAAAGTCCTTGAGCATGTGCAGTTATCTCTTCGTGCCTCCTCAAGGGTCACATATGCAAATTTGGGAGGAGTTAGTATGAAACATAGGTGGAAATTTGGGCTGTGATATTAGCAAGCTCATTTGCAGACTCCAGTTGGCCATGTTGGTTCCAACGGATTTCACCCAGTTTTGTTATCTTACAAGCAGACAATTTTCAGCATTTCAGCAAGTTGTGTCTTTTCTTATTTGCCATCCTGTAAGCTCAGCAATTTCTGCTAGTCACTGGTTTCTTTAACTCTTTGGGGGATGGTTTCAAAATTACTTGTTCAAGTCCCAAAACTATGTCAGAGTTCAATTAGAAATTAGGGTTTCCTAAGATGTGACCCTTTTCATTAGAAAAGATATTTCGGGGGAGGACGGTCCACCAACCAAGTAAAAGCATAGATCCTCAATTCAAAATGAATTTTCACCACTATGCCACACTAAAGGCCAAATGGTGTCCTGATTACTTATATGATATGTATAGGATGATTTCAGGGCTCTATGTAGATGTATGCTATCTTCAAAAAGGAAGCCAAATTAACAGTTGGCAGTTGATTTATCAAAGTATTGAGATTTTAAGTTTTCTTTCCCCATTCTTTTAATTATCCTTATTGTTTTTAAGATTTTAAAAAACAAATCCTCCCCAAGTATGAACCAACCCTTTACTCTGGCACACAGTATACAAAGTACAACCCTGAAACAAAGTACAACCATTGGATCCTATCACAAGCCCTCAGCCGCCATCCTCAAGAATTCTGGCTTCAGGCACAAAATTGCCCTACTCTTACCAGTATTTCTTGGTACAGGCTGATTTCGAAGTCCGTCTAAAACCTCTGTGGGCCACTTTCAAAGACTCATCTAGGGAGCACTTCTTAGGTAAATAAACTTTCATTCTAGTACTCTGTTGTGTCCACATCCAGGCATGTACTGATTTTTTTCAAAAATTATTTTATGAATAATGTAATCTTAATATCCTAATGATTTATTCATTTATTCTTTGGAGAGAAAAAAAAAATGAATCTTCTTTCATTAGCCTGGGAGCTTCCGTAATGAAGTTACTGTGTTTCAAATCATCTGTACAATCATTTTATTTAAAATGTTGGTAGAATAAATCCAAAATAAATTAATAATGCGCCACAGAAAATGGAAGACTCCCCTCAAGCACAAGAGCAAAGCCCTTCGTTCATTCATCTTTCTTATTTTCAGCCACTCTTCCCTGGCCCAGCCCGATCGGGGCGGGGCGGCGGCGCGGTGGGCGGTTCCCTAAAGGTGCTGGGGGAGTGGCTTAGCAGCCTCGCTCCGCCCCTGGCGCGCGCGCGCTCGTCGCCGGCCCCGGCCCCCTTGCCCCGGCGGTGCAGTAAAACGGGGCGAAGGGGCGGGGTCTCGTCGCCTCCGCCAGCCTAGAGCCGAGACTAGAGGATGTTCCCTGCTCAGGAGGAGGCCGACAGGACGGTGTTTGTGGGGAATTTAGAGGCCCGAGTGCGAGAAGAGATTCTTTACGAGCTGTTTCTTCAGGTACCGTCAGCTGGGAAGGACGGCGTGGAGGGGGAGAGACAGACCGTGGGGGGCCGGAAGTGCAGCCGGAGGGGCGGGGCGCACCTGGACCACCGGGAGCCCGGCCCCCTTCCCGCCCCATCCTTTAGCTTGGTTTGGATTTAGATTCTCCTTGGTGCACCTGTCTCCAGGTGAGCTGCTGGGGAGTGAAGTGACATGGCGTGCGCCACAGCCTCATCCCCATTGCAGAGTCCTGGGGGTGGACAGTGACAGGGCTCCCCCAACCCCGAGCCCTGAGTAAGGGCTTCCCGGAGCCTGCCTGGGCCTTGGGGATGCAGGGACAGAACAGAAAACAGCTCTGTCACTGTCTTTCTTCAGGTAATAGGCCCCCTCACTCCTTACATCCCGCGAAATGAGAAGTATAGCTTTTAAAATGTTTTCTTTTATACATTACTCATTCTTTCAAGCCCTTTTATGCAGAAAGTATTTTGATTCTAGCATGATAAGTGAAATTTGATAAGATTTGACCCCCAATTTACCATGACTGTGACCAATCGATTCCCTGGCCAAGGACTTTTATTTCAAGAGGACCTCCGGAAACCGTGAGACCTGGTACCTCCAGGATTAGGCCTTCTGTGTCCTCTAAACACACTATCCCACATTGTATTGTATACATCTCACTTGCTAAAAAATATCTTCATTCAGCCATCCATCTAAACGTCTAGTGATCCAGAATTACAGGACAAACACTAAGGAAAGTACTGGACATACAAATTTAAGAGATACCCTTTGATCTTTCTAAAAGGGGAAACTTAAAATAAATTATAATGATTTGGGATAATCTACAAAAGAGAAGGGTACATAGTATAGAAAAGTGGTTCAGAGTGAGTTCTAAGGTCAGCAATGTGACTTTGGGCCTGTAAATGAATAACTCAGTGCCTCAGTTTCCTTAAATGTCAAATGAGAGTAATGGTGTGAGGAATACATGACCTAATCTAGGTAAATCAGTTAGAGCTGAGCCTGACACATACTGTTTGCTGCTACAACTACTACTACTAATAATAGTACTCTCAGTAATAATACTAACATCAAGAGAAATCAAGTTACTTCCCCATATAAGAATAAGGGAAAGTTCCAAGGAAGACAATAGCAGAACAAAATTTCCAGGACTGAGTATGAGTTCCAGAGGTGAAAAGGGATCGTTATTTGGTTGTGAAAGAACTTACCTTTGTCTCTAAACTAAAGAAACCCTCTGTTAGTTATAGATACACACAATTAGAGAAAGAGGATTCTCTTCAGGAACACAGTTTCTTCCCTGGACATAATTTTTTTTTGTTTGAAATATGTGGTTGATTTTCAGACTTTTATGTTTGTCCTTCTAATTTACCATCTTTTAAACTTGCCATTTTTTAAATCAACTCTAATACATGTCTATATTTTTACCTAATATCATTTGAAACTTATCATCCCTACTAAAAAAAAAAAAAAGAGGTAAAGTCAGCTTATAATTATTTTTCTCCAGAAGGCTTCTTTCACATTGAACCTCCAAAAAAGGAGGTGGGGGGAGATAGCGAAGGAGTGGGGGGGTTGTGATATCCCATACAACACATTATTTGTAGTCAGTTAGGACTGGATCCAGATCAGTTGTGTGGATACACAAGACGATATGTATTAGCCTCTCATTTTTTATAATTTCCTTATTCCACCAAAGCAAAATGTAAACCTCATTTAATAGATCATATAGTGAAAGGATTTGCTAAAATGGGGTATCTTTTAGAAAGGCTTCAAATCAGCAAGACCCAGCAAAACTTTATGACTGCTACACTATGTATTTTATTCTGTTTTTAAAAGACTATAACATGATCTGAATGTTGCTATAAGCAAGGCTTCTTGTTGAATTTTATCTTTAAAAGTGCTTTGGCATATCTAAATTCACTTTTGCCAAAATTCAAATCATTCAAGTATATCCTGTCCCTTTGTGATTCCATATATTTAATATCAGCATTTATTACTGTATATTCTTTTACTAGTTTCTTTCAAATTTCTGATTATTCTTGGAAGTGAGAAAATCATGTTTACTATCATTGTACTTTTAAGAAATAGTAAAGTCAAGATTTAGAAGGAAAGGTTAATGAATTCAGTTTCAAATATGTTGAGTTTGAAGTATAATCACATAGAGGTTTCTAGGAGGCTGTCTCCATGAAAGAGACATGAGTGGGAAAAATATTAATAGATTAATTGATGAGGTGGCCCTTGAAGCCAGAAGGGAAGATGAGCTAGTTCCTAGGAGAGCACAGAGAATGAAAGGAGAAAGACAAAATCTTAAGATACTATTTTTCTTTAGATATATTTCTCTAACTCTATAAAGAAAATCAACCATTCACCATTAAATAAGCTGTTTGTAAGTCTTTGTGACTGCTTCCTCTGATCATTATCCTGGCAGTGATGTAATTTTTTCTTAGTTGTAATTAACACTTTTCTATAATATTTGGCTCTGCTATTTTTTTTACTCTCCATTGTGAATTACAGGTTTTTCTTTTTTTTAGGATGAATATGGTTAACTATAATTTATTGCATATCTTTAAAAAGCTAGACGAGAGGATTTTGAATGTTCATAACATAAATAATAAATGTTTGAGGAGATGGCTATGCTAATTATTCTGGTTTGATTTTTATACATTGTATATAAACATCAAAATATCACTTTGTAAATTATAGGTTTTTATATCAATATAATCTGAATATTCATAATTTATGGCATTTTATTCCATTTTAATAATACAACATGGAGTAATATCTCCAGTTAGATTTACAGCCTTTCTAATTTTTAACTCATATAAATAATGTGCCTACTTAAAAGTCTTAAACATGTTAAAACATTTTTCCTTTGGGAGTATTTACAAAATGAGGTTACCAAATAAAAACTCATGATAATTTTGTTTCTCTTGTAAATATTTTTTAATATTCTTGACAGAAAAAAATAAACTATGACATAACGTTGCCAGCCTTTTTGAGGATAACTCAACCAACATTGTTTGCCATTTCAATTTATTTTTGAATTCAACACTGCTAATATATCTGAAGACAAAGTAGTATTTTAACCTTAGATTTAAATGCTCTCTAAATTTGTTTGTAAAGCCTAGAGAAGGGTAGTCTACTACTTAAGATTTGGATATATTAAATATTACTTAGAATTTTCTGTTCTTAACACCATGTATGTTTCTTTGATGAGCCAGAAAATACAAAGAAAGTATGATGAAATATATTTGTTATTTTATTAGCAGGGCTACATAAAGCTATTGCTAACTTTTTTTAGTCTAAAGTTGAATTTACTTTATTTGAATGTAAAAAAAAATCTTTGGATTTATGAGAAAATAATTTTTAAGTTTCTTACAGGCTGGGCCACTAACCAAAGTGACTATATGTAAAGATAGAGAAGGAAAGCCAAAGTCTTTTGGATTTGTCTGCTTTAAACACCCAGAATCAGTGTCGTATGCCATAGCTTTGCTGAATGGAATTCGTTTATATGGAAGACCAATTAATGTGCAGTATCGATTTGGTAGGTCATGTCACTGATGAATCTTCAAAGCATTTTGTGGTTGCTGCTATTCTCAGAGGTGTAAGCATTTTGTTTCTATATAGTATAAGATTTTTTAAAAGTACCTCTCTGGTCACTGTTAAATTTTCTTAGAACACATCTAATTCATAATATCATATAATTAATTAATTTTGCCAATTATATTGCCAAACGTATTACATCTTTTCTATATTAAAATTTGAAATATCCTATTTTATTATCAGCCATACGTATCTGTGATGGTTGCTATTGGCTCTTATAAATTGACTCTCATAAATCTAAATGAACGGGGGACACAAAACTCTAGCATATATATAGCAAGGCTATTTGCTGATCTTCTTGTCACTGCTAATGTATGGTATCAAATACCTACTATTTGGAAGATAGAGTGGGCACATTAGTCTTTCTTCTAAGAAAACTATCCTATACATGTTGTACTGGACGTAAGTCTCTGGAAGAGCAACATGGCCAAAGGCAGCTATGGAGTTATCTTTACTAGCGGTGAAAAACTTCCTGACATGAATGGCCTCAAATACCTTCTGCTATACACATGTCCAGAACAGATCATCTATGATTAAATGCCCAGAGAATGTTAAACTATTATTAGTCTAGCCCTTTTATATTTCAGGGGCCCGATGGAGGTTATCTGTTTAATATTAATTCTTGCAATACTTATGTTGCCTCCCCTAAATGGTTCAGGCTGACTGATGTGTCACTTCTTTGTTTTTTATACCTCTTCCTATACTAAAAACAAATAAAATAACAAAAACAATGCTTTCTTGTAAAAGGAAAGTTGATTTTATTTCCATTTCATTTTTAGCTTAATGCCTGGCTGCATCATGCTCTCTGGTACTGACCAGTTAACTCATACAGCCTGGTAGACTAGGCCAGACATATTGTTTTCTGACTCATCCTATGTAAAGTTGAATTGGCTTTTGTCCATGCAGATTAGAAAGCTTCTGCCTTCTACACCGGAGGCAAATAACACTGATCATTTGCCATTTTTAGAACAAAACAATATCATGTGTGTTATACAGTCCCATGCCAATGTAATTCTTATGTATGGTCATTGCTTTAGACAAAGGTTGATTATAATTCATTCATTTATAATGTTGTAAACAATCCATAAATATGACTTGAGAGGTCAAATAGATATGTGTATATCTTATAGGAGAATGGAATTTTAAACTCTAAAAGATTTGGGCTCATTTTATGATTTAATGTTAGAACTACAAAAAATTATGCCATGAAGTAATCTGTTATTCTATTTCTTTTAAAGGGAGTTCTCACTCTTGTGAACCAGCTAACCAAAGTTTTGAGAGCTGTGTTAAGATAAATTCACACAGTTACAGGTAATTAAAATATATTTTTCATAAAAGTAAAGCAAATAAATATATTCTTGTGCTAGAAAGAGTTTTTATATATTTTGGACTATTGTAAAACCTTATTCTGTAGACATAGAATAAAATTAAGGAAATCATTTTTTTCTAAGCCCATGGAAAGTATCAAAATATTTTCATTCAAAGTTCAGCCTTAATATTTTCAGTAGCAGGCGGTAGAGATTTACATATAATATTCTTTATAGTTTCCCTTGTGTTTTTTATAGCTATGAAATAATTTAAGCATACATCTCATGATAGATTGTAGAGATATTGTTATTTATATTTAATATTTGAGTAAATGGAGATGCGAAAGTTAACCACTTCTCAAAGTCACAAGGATGATAAAGAGCTAGCCTTGAAACTAAGCCTTCTGATATTAAGCCATTCAATTATTTATTTTACTATTTTTTAGAACTTTTCTGTGTTAATTTTCAAAATATTCTAGAATTTTGTATAGTTGGATATCCTGATGCATCGGTAGACTCCAAGTACACTATCCAGCAAACTATCACAGAGTTTATGGAACAAAAATGTTCCCAAACCAGATAAAGATGATCAGATCACACAGTTTATTAAATCAATTTAAAAGATACAGTGAGAAGCAAGAGGAAAGATATCGGATGGGTTGGCACACTTAGGATAGAGTGCAGGTGAGTAGAAGGATCAAATAGCTGAGTTCTGGCTTCACTAATATTCATGTGCCCTGTTTCTCTCCCATATCGGCCTTCCACTGACGGTGTGGTTATGAGGACTAGAGTTGCGGTTTGAGTAAGGGTATACATTCAGATGGAAAGTTTTTGGAGCTAATGGTACCCTCTTGCTTTCTCAAAGAAACAGAGGGGCAAATACACCCAGCCACAGAAGTAGCTTACTGGTTTGTCTGGCAGGTGCCTGTGGGTTTTATCTGAGTTTGGCAGAATGAAGACAAGAAGAGAAGCATTACTGTTAGCCCAGAGGTGGCATGATCAGGACATGGTATTTCCTTCCTGTTCTATCTATAAATAGCACTCTTATTTGTTTCATTATATTTTCTACTGAATCTTTATATCTTTGGTATGTGTTATAGGCTACTAACTTATTTACTATCTATATTTAATATATATTATGAATTCTGCCTATTTCACAAGTTACTTATTCTATCCCTAATATAGTTTCATCACTGCCTCATAGAGTACTAGCTTACTTTCAGTCTATGATAAACATTTCTTATGAGTTCCATCTGTTCTATTTGTTTTCTTATTTTCTGTAGCAGAACTGAATATTGTCAAGTAAACTAATAATAGCTGAGCCTCCTGTCCCTTTTAATTATATCAGTGCTCTGAGGCATAGGAGAGTAGCCTCATAGGACTAGCAAATACCCAGGCTTATCTTTAGAAGTAGGATACCCCAAATAAAACATAATGTACTTCATATCTTCATTCTCCCAAGCATTTCTATATCAGTAAAATCAGGAGAGGTTAAGAAAGTAGGCGTTGATATCAGATTGCCTGAATTTGAATCTTGCCTCTACCACTTTATTAATGGTGTGACCATGGATAAAGTTATTTTATCACCCTGTACCCCATCTCTAAAATGAGGATAATACCTCACGGGATTACTGTGAGAATTGAATTTTATAATTAATTCGAGGTACTTAAAATACTGGGCACATAGAGGATGTGGAGAAAGGGGAACCCTCATACACGGTGGGAATGTAAATTAGTGTAACCACTATGGAGAAAAGTATGGAGGTTCCTCAAAAAATATCATAGAACTACCATATGACCCAGAAATCCCACTGATAGGTATATATCCAAAGGAAAGGAAATGAGTATATTGAAAAGTTATCTGCAATCCCATGTTTATTGCAGCATTATTCACAAGAGCCAAGATTTGGAAGCAACCTAAGTGTCCATCAGCAAAGGAATAGATAAAGAAAATATGGTACATATACACAATGGAATATTACTTAGCCATAAAAAATAATTAATTCATGACATTTGTAACAACATGGATGGAACTGGAGAATATTATGTTAAGTAAAATAAGCCAAGCAAAGAAATCTTGCGTGTTCTCACTCATATGTGGGAGCTAAATATTAAAACAATTGATCTCATGGAAGCGGAGAGTAGAATGATGGTTACTAGAGGCTGGGAAGGGTAGCAAGGAATGAGAATAAAGTGGGGATGATTAGGGGTGCAAAAACATAGTTAAATAGAATGAACAATATTTGATGGCACAACAAAGTGACTAATAGTTAACAATAAGTTATGGTATACTTTAAAATAACTAGAAGAGTAGAATTGGAATGTTCCTAACACAAAGAAGATAAATGCTTTGAGGTGATAGATACCCCAATTACCCAGATTTGATTATTATATATTGTATGCCGGTATCAAAACATCACATATACCCCATAAATATGTACAACTATCATGTACCCATAATAATTAAAAATAATTTAACAAAAATACTGAGCTCATAGTAAGTATCTAGCAAATGTTAGCAAAAGGTGAAGATTTACTACTTCAATAGGGGAAGCATTATAGACTTATAAATGGAGACCATGTAAGACTGAGGTCCCCAGCCCCTGGGCCATGGACCAGTACCAGTCTGTGGCCTGTTAGAGACTCCTGTTAGGGGCTCTTCCACCGCTCCTTCCTCCCAGGTCTGTGGAAAACTTGTCTTCCATAAAACTTAGGAAACAGGATGGGGGTTGGGAGGCATACAGCTGGAGGTGAGCAGCTGGTGAGTGATCAAAGCTTCATCTGTATTTACAGCTGCTCCCCATCAGTGGCATCACCACCTGAGCTCCACCCCCTCCCCCTGCCCGTCCGTGGAAAAATTGTCTTCCGTGAAACCAGTCCCTGGTGCCAAAAACGTTGGGGACTGCTGATATAAGAGCTTCTTCTCCTCTTCTTCTAGAACCAAATGGGAAAGGATACTTCTTTTTTCCTCAGGAGTTAGAAAGGAACAAGATATTTGTAGGATTTGGGCAGAGGAGAAAAGACTAGATTGGCGCTAGGAGATGGCAATAAAACTCTTGTATTTGCTACTTAATATTTAATGCACACTTTATCTAAATTATCACAAATTCTAGGGTAGAATATATGAGTTATGTATATTCCATGATACTACATTTCATTGATTGTTCTTCATTCTTCTAGTATTTGTTGTATTACAAGGAAATTGAAAAATAGTTTATCATATCCTAAAAGTGATGTGCAGAGAAAAATGGTACTCACTTTGGTCTTCCTCGGAAATTATTTTTTTGTGCTTCTTATTGTCTCTTATCTCTTACACATTTAATAAATAGTTCCTGTATTATTAGTATTTTGCTAAGGTGTCTGTAACAAAATACCACAAACAGAATGCTTAAACAACAGAAATTTGTTGTCTCACCATTCTGGAGGCAAGACATCCAACATCAAGGTGTCAGCAGGGTTGGTTCCTTCCAAGAGCTGTAAGGAAGAATCTTTTCCATGCCTCTTCCCTAGATTCTGGTGGTCTGGTGGCAATCTCTGGTTTTCGTTTGCTTATAAAAGCATTACCCAGATATCTGTCTTTATCTTCACATGGTGTTCTCCCCGTGTGTATCTGTGCTATAGGTTGAATGTGTCCCCCAAAAATTCATATGTTGGAAACTTGATCCCCAGTGCCTCAGTGTTGAGAGCTGTGACCCTTGTTATAAATACCAGTTTGCCATCTCTCTTGAGCCCCTCTTGCCTGTGATACTTTCCCTCATGTTATGACACAGCCTGAAGCTCTCACCAGAAGCCAACCAGATATATCCACCTGATCTTGGACTTCCACATTTCCAGAACTGTGAGCCAAAGTAAACCTCTTTTCTTCATAAATTACCCAGTCTCAGGTATTCTGTTACAGCAACAAAAACAGACTAAGACAATCTATCTCCAAATTTCTTCTTTTTATAAGGGCACTAGTCATTTTGGATTAGGGGCCCATCCTACTCCAATATGACCTCATCTTAACTAATGACATCTCCAATGACCCTATTTCCAAATTGAGGTCACATTCTTAGGTGCTGGGGATTACAACTCCAACAGCTGAATTTTGGAGGAACACATCAAGCCATAACAATTCCAAATTTACAAGTGATTCCTCCATACAGATAACTGTGCATGCCCTGAGATTCACATAAGATAGTGGTTTTAGGGCACCTGCAGCTGTTTTCATAACAGTGCTAATCTCACCACCTCTTCTGCTGAGTCATAACTTCCCTGCTCTGTAACCTCATTCCATCCTTCATCTTGTTCCTTTGCTGTCACTTTGCCCCCACACACATGTTCTGGTGTCCCTGAACCCTGTGTCCTAATTAGGCTATTATTTTTCTCCTTCCTCTCACTGAAGAATTTTTTGTCCTTCACATCCTTTCTTCCCTTTTACTTCTCAAACACATTGTTGTACGGAATCTGCTCTTTTAAATGTTTTTTTTTAATTTTTTTTTATTTCAGCATATTACAGGAATACAAATGTTTAGGTTACATATATTACCTTTGCCCCACCCAAGTCAGAGCTTCAAGCGTGTCCATCCCCCAGATGGTGCTCACCACACCCATTGCGTGTGTACATACCCATCCCCTCCTCCCCTCTCCCAACACATTTGTTCTTGTATATAATTTATACATAAATAAACATTTACAGTATTGGGGTATGTACTTAAAAGTGTTATAGGTTTGTATGTATGTTCGTGTTTGGTTTTGTTTAAACTGACAGCATGTACGATAAAAAGCATTTAAGACAATTCCTCTAGAGCAGGGGGTGGCAAACTGTGGCCCACAGGCCAAATCTAGCTCCATGCTTGTTTTTCTAAATAAAATTAATTTCAACACAACCACACTCATTGTTTTGTGCATTGCCGATAGCCACTTTTGTGCAATTGACAGAATTGAGCATTTGCAACAGAAATTGTTATGTCCCACAAAGCTGAAAATATGTACTATGTTTTCCCTTGACAGCAAGACTTTGCTAACCCCCGATCTAGACCATTTTTTGTCCATGGTAGTTTAGCTGAATTGCAGACATCATATCCAGAATGAGCCAGATAATCTCAGAAAATCAAGCTTTGCATGGACAAACCTGCACATTTATGGCAGACATCACATAGGCCTCAGGTTAAATCTGTGACACTGTGGCCTTTTGATCAACAATGTGGTGGCCTCAGTGCTTACAGGTTTACTTCTCTGCAGCAGCTGACACCTGACTCCTTTCTTAATGAAATTCATGCTTCAGCTGGCTTCTGTGATATCTCACCGCTTTTAGATGGGGTCTCTGCCTATCCATCTGACTGCTTCCTGTCTTTCTCCTTCCCTCGTCTTTGCCTCTCTTGCCTGTGCAGATTCAAACCTTCACAGTACACTTCTTAACCTAAAGATTAGTATTATCAGCATTAAAATTATGATATGCTATGGAGCAACTAGATTATTGAGGAGTAACTATAGACTCTATCCAGTATTTGTAACATCTCCATAGAAGCAGATATTACATTTATAAATGAAACTTTAGGATACTACAATTTTTATATTTGGGATTTTTGTTATTTAATATGTTGAATACATCAGCAAACATGTCCATGTTAACATTAGTAGTCCCTTTACAAAAGAGTATAATTTTTATAGTTAAACAGTATAGGTATTTTAAAAATAAATTAATGAATATTTATACTTTTTTTTACTTTTTATATCTACAGAAGGTTGAAGTGTCCCCTTAGTGGTTATTAATGACATGCTTTGCTCTGTGAATATCTAAGTGTTCTTTTTTATAGAAATTATAGCATTGTCCAGTATTTTCCTATCAGAAAGCCAAATATGCCTCTAAATATTGAGACTTCAATATTTAGTAATTAATTAATGTATTGCTATGTAACTACATTATCAATAATAATAACTGATTATTTGTGTGTACACTTGAGGTAATAATTAATCTTAATTGAATGTCATCAGAGAAGCTTGCTTTCTCTCTCTTTTTAGTTGTGAAGAGCTTTCATGTTTTCTCAAGAGAAAAGGACATGTATACATAGGAATTTTAACATTTTATTACTGCTTCTTTTATCTCCTCAAAGGAATGAAGAAATGGTTGGCAAATCTTCCTTTCCCATGCAGTTTTTTCCAATTAATAATACTGCTTTACCTCAAGAATATTTTTTCTTCCAGAAGATGGTAAGTTTGTTATGCATTGGATTCAGCATATAATATGATGCGAACTATGAAGAACGTGAAAACTATTTGTAAGATTTGGTGCTCGAACCTAAACCTAGGATGAAGGCACAAGATGCCCCAGCACTCTCCCCCAATGGTGTTCTTCTCTAACAGGGTCATCTTATATCCCGTGCATAACACCTCAGCAAACAGCTGGGGTGTCAACAGAAAAGGAGTGGATGGTAGTGATGATACGTTGTAGTCCAAGTGAAAATTGAGTAGAGGGTTCATTTCAATGACTATTTTCAAAGATATTTTTAGAATTGAATAATTTCACTTAGTGAAGCATTTTTATGTAATATAATCAGTCTCAAATATATTGCTTTTGGACATGGATTTTTTTCAAAATAAATTTCTCTTTTTAACTAAAGGCAAAACTTTATGAAGGTTCTCTATTAGAGAATAAACTACATTATTTCCAAATACTCTGAAAAGTTGGTTCTGGCCTAGAAATCTTAATTATGGTCTTTATTATTAAAGAGGAACTTAATTTTTTTCTTTCAACTCTTTATTTTATAGATAAGAAAATTGAAGTCCAGGGATATTAATCAACAAACCAAAGATTATACAGCTTGTTAGTGACAGGTGTAGGACTAATACAGGTCTTCTGATTCAAAGGGTGTTTTCACAAATAACCCAACATGTGTGTGAGCTTTAGACTTTTCAAATATCTGTTTTAAATTTGTAAACAGTAAGAATTTTTATCTGTAAAATGATACTTGAACTTTTGGAAAAATCTTTTCCTAATTATGGTAAAATATTTATAAACAACCAGTTCACACCTGATACTGTAAATGTCTTCTTCCCAACATTTTTTATCTTTTCTAGAGATAGGGGAGGGGGAACAGAGATAGAAATTCAAGGTATCTCAATTAATCTTTAATCTGCTTTGAATAGATAGAAATTTGAGTTAAAAACTTGTTTTTAAGAAGGAAGCATCTCTCTATCTTAATAGTTAAGATGAAATCATAACTGCGCTGTGCCATATAGGGGCCATTAGCCACAGATGCACCTAAGGAGCTGAGTTTTTAGTTTTGTTTAGTTTTAGTTAATTTAAATTAAAATTTAAAAATAGATACATGGTTCAGTTATTAGAAAACTTTTAAGTATATTTGAAACAATTGGATATGTGAATATATTTTTCAACTATAAATTTTATGTAATCTAAATGCAAGTATAAAGTACACACCAGATTTTAAAGACATATGAGAAAAATATATCTCAATAATTTTTATATTGGTTACATGTTAAGATGACAATATTTTGTATATATTGAGATAAATAAAATACATTATTTAATTTTACCTGTTTCTTTTTATTTTTGTATTGTGGCTACTAAAAGATTTAAAACTATGTATGCGGTTTGCATATATTTCTGTTGGGCAGTGTTAATGTATATTGTAGTAAGCCACATACTACCTTGACTCTTTATGTTGACCACTTAAGGAAACTCCTGCATCCCTACTGTGAGAACTCACTGTCTTCCTATACCAAACACAGTTTAGTTTACTCATGGCTATTTGTATAATACATGCAAACTGTTAGCTTTTATCTTTAACTTTTTGTATTTGTTTTGGTGGATGAATGTCTTTTTTTCTTTTCCACAGCAGTGGCATGCATATAATCCAGTGCTGCAACTTCCTTATTATGAGATGACAGCTCCACTTCCTAATAGCACATCGATGTCTTCCTCACAAAATCATGTTCCAGATCTAGAGGCTGGACCCAGCTCCTACGAATGGACTCATCAGCAGCCAAGTGACTCTGACCTTTATCAGATGAATAAACGAAAGAGGCAAAAGCAAACCAGTGATAGCGATAGTAGCACAGAAAACAACAGAGGAAACGAATGTAGCCAAAAGTTCCGAAAATGTAAGAAGAAGAAAAGATACTAATATTACCTTCAAATGAAGTTTACCTACACTGATCTTAATTCTCTTCAAAGAAAAAAAAAAACAAAACTATCTGTATTCTACCAAATAACCAATTTCATGCCTATCTTGTCTTTTTTGGAATATGTAAGAATATAATTTATTTGATTTGCTATTCAGTTTTGCCTTGAATGACAAAAGCTTTTTAAAAATAATATAATATACTACTTTTTGTATTTGTCATGCTTTTGACCCATTGACAATAAGAAATACACTGTGTCATTTTGTTTTAGTGCTGATGATTAAATTTCACTAAACCGTTAATCAAAAGTCACTTATTGAACATGTAAGGGTAAAGCACCGTGCTTTCTCTACATTGTCGCCTATAACTCTCAACTATAAATAAGCTGAGATTAGAAGTAGAGCAGTGGATTTTCTGAAAGAAACTAGTGCAAATACGTAAGGGTTGCCTGTTGTTCTTGATGAAGATGTAATAAACAGGCTTTAGATTCCTTTCTTAATAATATCTTGTTTTTTTAAGTCCAAATATGTTGTTTCTGAGCCATATTTTCCTTCAGGTTTATTTTATAAAGCAAGTATATATGACAGTGATACCAAAGGAAAGATAATTATCATGGGACCAGCTTTTGGATCACTCCCTTTTTATACAATTGTATAAAAATAGGGATACTTCCCTCTTTACTTCTCACGTATTAATTGTATATTATGAAAATTAGTTGGCTATGTCAGTATTTATTATCCACTTCTTTTGCCAGTAAGGTTTGAGAGGATATATTTAACATATTTAAAGCTTGAAAATGAACAAGTAAATAAAATATTTCATTAATGTATGATATGTAACACTTACATTCCAAATCAAGTTTTCTATTTTCGGTTCATTTATTTTAGAAGATAAATAGACTACATGCAAAATTAATGATTTACTTGGACAATTGTTAATTGTATAGCTCATCATAAACTAGAATTGTGAAAATCATATATTTAACTAAAGCTAATTGAAAGAATCATGTAACTCCATTGGGAGTTAACTACCCAATTCAATAGTAAAAGCCATGGTTGGATGTTTCTTTTACATGTCTCCTTAGTGTTTTATAGGTATTTATTATTTAAAAGAATAAAAATATGTTTTTTAACAAAAGGAGTAACTGAATTTAATTCGTGATTATAAATACATAGACTAGTGGGGTTTAAAACATAAATATTTGTCTATCTCCATCTGATTAATACAAAAAACTAAATTTTGTTTTATGTAGCTTTATCTACAGTTTCATGTTTTTGAATATTCAGACTGGAAAAGATGAAATTTATTTTCAAATTCACATTTTTTCAAGTTAGAATCATGCCAAAGGGAAAATATGTTTGTATATAATGAGAAAATAATATGTCTCTAAACTAACTTCACATCAGCCTTTTCTTCATTTCTTCTAAAGTTTAACTCAGCCCTAAACTACTTTGTGATTGGTGTTACAGGAATATATATATAAAATGATTTTCTCTTAGCAATTAAGAATAATGTGTGAGAAAATTATCTTGAAATATTATAAACTAAAATGTTAGACTGCAAAAAAATTCTTGTAACTGCTTCCAGCACAGACAGGAAGTAATACAATGTCAATTTTAACACATCAACCAACTTGAAACAACCAGAAAGCTAGGAAATGTACCTGTTTACTATTTTGTCTTCTATTGATAAAAAATAGAATACTTCCATAAGTGTTAATATCTACTAAAATCCTATATAATTTTAAGTTATGAATTTTCTTAATGCTATATATTTGAGTTGTGAATTATTTAAATTATTTACCTTAGAGGGTTTCATTTTCTGATTTTAATCCCCCACTCTCAAAATCTATTTTTTACCTAAGTACACATTCTACTTCGAATGCTAGAAGAAGCTTGAAATTTGAGTACAAAATCAGACATTTTGTAAATTCTCATATTCACTAATTTATATCTTTAAAAAATGAGTCACTGTAATGCACCAAGCAGTAGCAAAACAATAGAAAAATTACAATTAAAGTAGTCAAAAAAATCTGAGTGTCAAACATGTCCTTGAAATCTGCTGACATGACCCATCTTGAGCTATTGTTTCAATGTGTAGCTGTTTAAACAGGGTTATCGCCTTTGAAATCTCAGCATTAAATGCAATTGTTATAAGCAGCTAATTTATTGTATGATTTTTATAAAATGCTAATGTGATAACTTTTTGATTACCTGCTTACAGTTTAATGACAGAAAGTTAAGAATTATTCTACTTTCTTTAGCACTGTCCAGGTGCAAAAACATTGTACACTGACATGTAGTCAACCTCTTCCTTGTATTGCTAATACTAATAAAATAGTGGGTGATTAGAAAGTGAAATTTCTCTCTCTTGCCAATACTTACAACACTGTATCTCCAAATCTTTTTTTCCATTGCATACTGAACATACCCACTTATGTGTCTCATTAGCACTGGGAATTCAACATTTCCCATTGTAACCTAATTTTTCTCCCAAACATTTCCTTCTTTGCTCAGTTTTGGCTAATGTTCTACTATTGACCATTTACTCAAGGATTGTGATACTAACTTTGCTTTAGCGACTCACAGAGAACTGTTTCAGTCACTCTTAAACCATTTGCATGCTTCAATCAAAATGAAGCACTCTTGATGTCAGGCACTTAAAGGAATAAAAAATTGGGCTCATATACTGGGAATATGAACAGAACAAAAAGATAGAAGTGACACTGGTTGCTCAGCTCCCTCTCCATTTAAGTGTTTAAGGGCTGGGCATATTCATCCTAGTGAATATAGCTCAGAGTAGGTGTGGTTTAAATGGCTCCTCCCGAATGATGGCTTGGCTGTTTGGTTCCCTAACTCCCTGTCCTGAGAAAGGAAGGCTGGAGGAGCACTGTTCGCTCCTAGAATGTCATCTTAAGTAACTGATGAGATACCGACTGCCTCTGCTCTAGTCTCTGGTCAAAGTTCAGGCCCTTTACAGTGTCGACATTCTACTTCTATTACTATCCACCCCAGTAAAGCCAGTTACATCAGAAAAAAATCTCTCACTAATTTATACCTCATTAAAAAATCAACTAATCACTTGATTTTGATTTGGTGAAAATAAGCACTAATATATAAATGTAGAAATTATATTTAACTTCAGAAAGCTCAAAGAACCGCTTTTTAACAAAGGATAATGTTTTCTTTCATACCTAAAACCCAGGGAAGTTCATTGAGAACAGTCTCTCCAGTTTGCCCTGAGATTTGCTGAGGTGTTGGTGATGATTCTGTTCTCCCTGATGAGAATTAGTTCTAGAAGGTCACATAATGCCCCAACTATGTGCTAAGTTTCTTTGTTCACAATCAATCATGTCCAACCCACAAAAATTACCTCATGTGCATGCAAAAACTGCCATAGCGAATGAGGACAAATGATCTATTACCTATTCAGGCCCTCAGTGGGCTGTATGACACCCACCCAAATTAGTGAGGGCCATCTTCTTTCTCAGTCACTGATTCAAATACTGATCTCTCCCAGAAATACCCTTACAGACACATCCAGAAATAATATTTTATCAGCAATATGGGCCTCCTTTAGCCCAGTCAGGTTAACATATAATATTAACAATCGTGTAATATTTCCCTGAGAATTTCATTTACAAGCATTATCACAAAATAGAATTAAGTCTGGGTTGTCTGCAGAGGTATCTAACAGGTCTTTTTCCAGGTTTGAGACCATTTCTACAGTTGTAAGACAATCACGGAATAGAATGGGGCTCTTCATCAACAAGGAGGGGTGATAGGTGTTTAGAGTGTTACAATAACGTAAGATGATGGAGGAATTGGCTAATCTAGGGCCTGTTCATAGGTAGCCTGTCATTATTTAGGGAGGTGCTGTATTTTATGGTCTTGTAAGAGAGCTGACTCAGTATAAGAAACAAGGAGGTGAGTGGAAGAGCTGAGTATAAAGGTACCGGCTTTGTCAATTTGGATGGCAGACATACCTGATGGCACAGGGTCTAATTGACAGAAGAAATATGCTACACACCAATTAATTAACAGGGTGTATTACTAGGGTTCTCCAGAAAATATATATAGAGAGAGAGAGAGAGAGAAAGAGAGAGAGAGATTTATTATAAGAAATTGGCTCATGGAATTATAAAGACTGATAAATCTCAAGATCTGAAGGCAGGAAAAACCTGAAGTTCCAGCTTGAAAGCAGCCAGGCAGGAGGAATCCCCTCTTATTCAAGGATGGGTGAGACTTTGTTCTATTCAGACCTTCAGCTGAGTGGATGAGGCCCACTCACATTAGGGAAGGCAATCTTCTTTACTCAGTCAATTGGCTTAAATGTTAAACTCATGCCAAAATACCCTCATACTCCCACAGAAACACCCAGAATAACGTTTGATCAAATAGCTGGGCACCTTGTGGCACTGTTGACACATAAAATTACCTATCACACAGGAGAAAAGTTTAATTCACGTGCATGCAGGAACACTCCATAAGAAGTGATTCCCTGAACAGCCAGGGGTAAGGGTTTATATATACCAGCTTAACAAAAGGTGGGCCTTTAGTATGGAAACTTCTATTGTGCTCTTGGGCTCATTTACAGAATTTTTCATCCTGTGCTGATTGACAGTCTTTTTTCTGGCCAGAAGCTCCCCCACAGGGTAATTTATGGCAGTTGAACTCACAACCCAGTGCTAAGGGTCCATCTTCTGGCAAACAAAAAACTCTCGGAGGAAGATTCATGGCAGCTGAACCCAATAAGAAAAGAGGCTTTGCTTAAGTCAGTAAAAGGAAGTGGAGATAAGATGTCCCTGTGGCTGCTGTTTGTTCAGATGTCTTCGGTTTAAAGTAATTAATCCTTATACTATTCTGGTGTGTTTTTTTGGGGGGGTGGGGGCTTCAGTAGCAAATGTACTCACCTGTTTATATTTATGTAAATAATCTGGTGCTACTTTTTCTAAAAAAAGAAAATTTTATTATTGGTAAAAATTTAGTACTTTTAACTTGCATTTATTGTGAACTAAGGCATTTTGGTTCAACTAACACATGCCTCTGTGCATATCCAGACACGCATCATACATTATTTTTTAATTGTTCAGATGCCTGTACAATACTTTGGTCTGAAAACTTGGTGTGTTCCTTAGACCAGAGATTCTTAAATTAGTAAATCTGTTGCTTTAAGATTCAGTTTAAATCTTCTGGGCTTAAAACCCCTTCCCTAGGTAGTGGTAAAGCTCATGTCACAAGATTTTGGATGCAAATCAGACCAGCCATTTGCCCCAACTTATATCCTCTGAACATGTGCACACAAGTAAAATCTGGTTCAATTAAATATCATATTCAGAAAATAATGATATAAGAAGCTCCAAAAGGTCAGCCTGTGGGTTGTTCATGAAAACAGATGAGAGGCCATTACTTTGATTAAAATCTCAAGCCTGTCTTTCTGGTACCACCTCCACCTTCCACCCACAGACCACCCAGCTGCCTGGACATCAGTTTATTCCTCCTCCCAACACCTATCAAAGTAGAACTTACTTATTCTCGTCCACTGTACCCCAGGAGTACTTGGGAACCAAATGAAAGAATTCATGCAAAAAAACCGTAATGTACTTTTCTGAAGAACACTGGAGATAAATTCACTGAACTGCTTCAAAGGACTAAATTTTCAGATAATAGCAGGAAAAGAACATGAATCAAACTTTCTTTGCTTACTGCTGGAGATGGTCATTACTCGATTTTGGGAGTAGAAATGAATGAATGAATGAGTGAGGGATTAAAGATGTAGGAGGTTAATACTCACAATAACTGCTATTTATTCAGGCTACTTAATGCCAGGCATTAGTCCTGACAATAACACCATAGAGATGAGGAAGCTGAAGTTCAGTTGCCCAAAAATACAAATGTTTTTTCAGAAAAGAAAAGCCAGAATATAAATCTTGTGGAACTTGTTCTAGTGACCTTAGTACATTACCGCACTGGTGGTACTAAAGATTTATTTACAGGACACTAACTGGGCGATGTTTTTGAATGGGAATTTGTTTAATAGATATGATTACCTTTTACAAGAATTGATTTCATTGTCACTTCTAGGTATAAAGCTATGCCTACTAGTCAATGTGACTGAGAATGAAGCTCTGTTTAAAGGCTCTGCTTTAGCTTAGTGTAAATTTCAAATCTATTAAACTTACTTTGGGTAAATTAAATGGAGACATTCCTATAATATTCTGTGCAAAAGAACCATTTTATAATAAGACTGCTTTTTTGTTTTGTGATCACCTAATCATCCTATTTCGGTTCCATATTTTTCCAAGTTTCAATAGCCTTTTCTCTATATGATATGCACAATTTAGGAAATACAAACACAGAATTTTAGAAGAACTGGTAGCATGTGTATTTTTTTTAAGCAGAAAGGCATCAATGTTAGGTCTGGAGGAGGGTAAACAAGTGGCAAGGCAGTGGCTAAGGCTGGAGAGCAGCAACCGAATTGTAGCTAGGAACCAAACTGTGGCTAGGAATTGTTCCCTGGTAGGAACACAAATAGTAATAAGTTACTAGTGACCTTTAACTGACCTAGAGTTATTACCATCTGATTTGCATGGCATGGGTGGAGCTTTGTGAAGAATTCTGGGGAAGACACATGTGCAGAAAGGGAAACTGTTATATAACTAAGCTGGTATATAACCGGTTATATAACCAGTTATATAACCTCAACCTGTCAATCACCCCAAAGGCAGAAACGGCAACCAATCCTGCCAAGGGAAAGGCTGGACAAAGTAGTGAAGTGACATTGTCAAACTGAGCATGGTTCAGCATCAAGCCCTCAAATTTGAAATTCAGAAACCTGATTATATCTGCCCACCTCTTATGGATAGCCTCATACTACATAATCTTATTTAAAGACCAATCCCCATCTCACCGTGATGCACATATATCACAACTATTTTGACAAAAGGATACAGCTTCTTTAGGTCACAGATGTTTGAGGTAGCTAAACGTACATGACCCAAGCTGAGCCAATCTTCCTCAACATCTTCCACTTCCGGCCAACG
Organism: Propithecus coquereli; assembly: GCF_000956105.1. Lineage (NCBI taxonomy): Eukaryota > Metazoa > Chordata > Mammalia > Primates > Indriidae > Propithecus > Propithecus coquereli. Next base: position 1,444,518 of record NW_012147997.1, on the reverse strand, counting down.
ATGATTAGTGAGGATTGGCACCCAATCCAAGGTGGGTCAATCAATAGTCATGTTTTCATATTGTGGCTAAGTAAAACAGATGAATTTCTGCAGAATAGATTAACATAGATATGCAAGGAAAGCAGAAACAAAAGGAAATAATAAGATCCTGATTCAAAATCTTCGTATGATCCAGTAATTTTACGATAAATTCCCCTTTTTTGCTTAGGCCTTTGATCCAACTTCTAAATAATACTTTCCTCAAATCCAGACTTTTTTTGTAAAAATCATAGATCTAGCTGGTAATGATCTCTGTGTTAAAAGCTGAGTTCTGTCACTTCCGATCTGTTACTTTGTGTAAGTTGCTTAATATTTCTTGTTTGGGTTTTCTCCTTAGAAATATTATAGTAATTTACATTTCTACCTGCTGTATATGAGACAGCTTACTTTTCAACAATCTTACCCCCACTAGATATTTAATCCCTTTAATTTTTGCCAAACACCAATTCAATAAGCCAAGTATGTTATTAAGTATGGAATGTCCGATTTCCTTAAGTACCAGCTTATACAGTTTAACAGCTGATATATCTGAGCTATCACTTTGACACTTCTTGTTTTATTTTTGTTGTGAAGGTACATCGTCAGTCTTTCAAAGGCGTATTTTGGCTTGTGATTATCTTTCAAAAAAAATTTTTAGAGCAATTTTTGTGAAATGATGGATAAGTCAAAAATTTGTGTTCTTTTTGAATATGAGTTCTGGCATATGTAGGGCAGACAGCTTGAAATATGAATGAAAAGTTTGGGAAGGATGTGGCTAATGAACTCATAATATATCGATGGTTTGTGAAGTTCCATTCTGATGATTTTAATCTTGAAAATGAGCCACGTGAGCGACCTTAGACCAAGGTGGATAATGATGAGCTGAACGCTGTAGTAGAAGCGAATTCATCTCAGCCTATGTGTGAATTAACAACAAGATTTGACTTTTACTATTCCAACAATATTGGACCATTTGAAACAAATCGGCAAGGTAAAGAAGCTGGATAGATGGGTTCTGCGTCAATTAAATAATTGTTAGAAGAGAAATCTTCTGGAAGCTTGCCTTTCTTTGCTGTCACAACATAAAGGCAAACCATTTCCATGCTGTATTGTAACATGTGATGAAAAATGGATTCTTTTTGACAATTGCAAGTGTTCAGCACAATGGTTTGATAAAGATGGAGTGCCAAAACACAGTCTAAAATCATGTATTTACCAAAAAAATCTAATACTGTCTGTGGTGGTCCAGCACTGGTATTATCCACTAGAGCTTCATGAAACCTGGTCAATCGATTACAGCAGATATCTCCTGCAACTAACTGGAAGAAATGGTGAGGATGCTTATGATTTAGCAGCTAAGATAGGTTAATAGAGACAAGCCAATCCTCTTGCAAGATAATGTTTGATCACGTGTCACACAAACAACGAATGCCGCTGAAACTACTGAAGCTGGACTTGGAAACTCTCTGTTATCCACCGTATTCACCAGGCCTTATGCCAACTGACTACCACTTCTTCCAGGCTTTTGACCACTTCTTGTAGGGAAAAATATTCAATTCTCAACAAGCTGTGGAAAACGCCTTTTGTGATTTCAT
>NW_012147997.1:1427950-1441630 GCF_000956105.1 Propithecus coquereli | reverse complement strand
TTAAGAAGAACCTAGCAAAATAATCACCTTGAAGAGTTAATTTTGCTTTGAATTAATTTTCCCTCTTTTCTAATCTAAGCTAAAAGATATACAGAACTGTTGTAGTGACAACTTATTTTAAAAATATGTATGGAAAGGCTGCCCTCTTGTGACAATATAATTTATATTTTGTGACAATATAACTTATAATTAAGTAGCTTTAAGTAGACTTTATTTTGGGTGAAAAGGATAAAACAATAACTACTTTTGAAAATTTATGTGGATATATTATTAGAAATAAATAATAAAGGAAAGTGAACAATCCAAATTGCTTTCTTTTTTCTTTTCTTACTTTTTTCTTCTCTCTCTCATCTTTGTTCAAATGATAGCTCTATAACATGGAAATTTTTTAATCAAATTATTTCCCAATTATAAAAGTGTTAACACTATTTCCATGGTATTGACACATAATACTTTAAAAAGCAATAAACATTGCACAGTCTTTGAACATCTATATCTATGTTGGAGAAGTATTCCACCATGGAGAGAACTTCACTGGAGTAGTTCTTGATAGAAACCAGGAAGAGAATACTCTGAAATTCATATAATATGACCTTTGGCTAAAAAGTGGAAATACTAAGTGTTAGTAGAGAAAGTCCAGGTGCTATACTTATTACAGGTGCACATGCATATAGCAATTGTGTCTTAAGTGAACATGTGCATGAAAGTTCTAGAATTTGAAAGTAGAGGAGAAACTGTATTAAGCAGCATATGACAGAGTTTTCTGTACTTTCTAGGCTGCTAAGTTCATGAACGTCAGAAACATCCATTACAGTTTTAAATGAGAAATCTGCTGAGGAAGTTTTTATTTTTTTTTTCTAGCTGAAACAAACATGGAGGCAGGAAGGTTTTGTAGGTCTGCTATGGACTGAATATTTGTGTCTCCCCAAAATTCATATGTTGAAGCCCCCAGTGTGATGTTATTTGGAAGTGAGGCCTTTGAAAGGTAATTAGGTCATGAGGATGGAGCCCCTATAAATGGGATTAGTGTCCTTATTAGAAGAGACACAAGAGAGTTTGTCTCTTCTCTCTCTGCTCTCTGCCATGTGAGAATGTGACAAAACTGTCATCTGCAAACCAGGAAGAAGGCTTCACCAGATACCAGGTCTTACAGCACCTTGATCTTGGATTTCCCAGGCTTCAGAATGGTGAGAATAAACATTTATTATTTAAGCCACCCAGACTGTGGTATATTTGTTGTAGAAGCCTGAACTGACTAAGACAAGGTCTGAGCAATTCAGCGGCAAAGGGTAGAAGCAGCAGGGATAAAAATTCCTTCCGCTATGTGGAGCCCACAGTACTTGACGAATCTCCCCTTTTGTGCAGCAATGAAGTTCCAGTAAATGAAAATCAAGAGCATTTTTCGGATTGCAAATATAGGCTTTCACCTTTGCAAATGTCCACACTTTGTAAGACAATAGCAATGTTTCAATTGCCACTCTTAGGAAAAGGAAAGAACATATTTAGGTGGGTTTTCCCCAGAAATATAGTAAATGTATGCACCAAAATAATTCTCTTACCAGGGGACATCTCTAAATAGTTTAAATTTGCAATTTATATATCTATACAATGAGCATTGACTTCTTGGCATTAAATAAACGGCATGAACATTCTGTCAGAGCTGAAACCAGCATACATTCCATCTACTCCTCTTAACTCATTTACAACTGAATCTCTTGCAATAAACATGTCAATGCTAAATAATTAGGTTCGAATACCAGAACTCATGAATAGGAATTTGCTTTTTACTAAATTTGCTGAGAAGGCCGCACTGTAATATTCATGAGCATCCTATTAACTCTGAACTTTTTAAAAAATTGTAGCCATAATATGGAATCAACCTAAGTGCCCATAAATGGATGAATGGATAAATAAAATATGGCGTATATATACACAATAGAATACTATTCAGCCTTGAGAAAGAAAGAAATCATGTCATTCAGAACAACCCGGATGAACCCAGAAGCCATTATACTAAATGAAATAAGTCAGGCACAGAAATAAAAATACTATTTGATCTCACTTCTGTGTGAAATCCAAATGTTTAACACATAGATGTAAAGAGTATGAGGGTGGTTACCAGGTGTTGGGGTATAAGGGTGGGGAGGGGAGGAGAAATGGGGAGATGTTGGTCAAAGTGTACAAGGTTTCAGTTAGGAGTAGTTCTGGAGATGTATCTACAACATGGTGACTATAGTTAAGAATAATGTACTGTATACTTGAAAATTGCTTAGAGAGTAAATTTTAAATGTCTTACCACCAAAAAAAGGGTATATGTGATAATAGATATATTAGTTGACTTAATTTGATCATTCCATAATATACATATATATATATTAAAATATCACATTGTAACCCATAAATACATACAATTTTAAAAAGAAAATAAAAGAAATTGAGACTTGGGCTGAGTTAACCTGCCTCTAAGAAATTATATACATTTTTAGTGATTTTGTAATGTGTCAACTTAGTTAAGTTGGAACTAAATTTTCCAGAATTCTCTTCCCTGTAATCACAAGTTCTAGAGTCACCCACAAGAGAATCAATCTTGGGAAGGCAGCCCAGAAGCAACTGCCATTGGGCTGTAGATTTCCGTGTAGGGCATCAGACACTGTTGCAGCTCACATATTTTGTTACTGATCTGCTGGCTCACGTTATCGGCATGAGGCAGCAGCCAAACCCACAATCCCTCTGTATCCCCCGGATCTCCTCTTTCAGCTCTTCTGAGTCCCGAGGCAGGCATGTGTACAGTTCTGTAGTGATGGCAGCAGCTACTTGCACAAGTCACCCACATTTCGTGGTTGGACACATTGAGAAGTAGATATGGGTTCCAGTTTGCCCTAGGTCACCCTCCTTCACATCCATCATTCCTTTTCCTACTCTGGCCCCATCGATATACAGCAACTTCGGGTTCACTGCCAGATGAAGTGGTACCATTCTTCTATAGACTTCTTCACCAGGTCCCACAATTGTATAAGACTATCCTATCATAAATCCCTATTCCTCATCACTCATGGTAGTTCTTCTTCCCTGGTTGTATACAATAAAGTTTGGTACCTAGAATAGGGGTACTGCAACAATAAAAACCTGAAACAGGTGACATTGTCTCTGGGACAAGATGGCAGGAGGAAGGTTGAAAGGGCTTGAGGAGACAATGAGGATGTGGAAAACAGTGAGGAAATTGTCATTGGGAAGTTTGGTCACACAGCTTGCTCCCTGTTGTCATGTGGAAATTAAATAGGATATCTAGCAAACTCAGAATGGGAAAAATGCCACCAGGCTTCTTCTAGTTTTCTGTAATGAAATACGAGATTGGTGGGAGGAGAGAGGCTAGGGAAGAAAGAGAAACTAAAGAAGAGATCAGTTCACTTTATTCAAATTTTGGAAATTAGATAAAGGATGTGGGGATTGGTGGGTTTGAAAATAAAATCATTTTTCATCCCCAGTTACTGCAAGCAAATAATTCTCAAAGAAAGAAATAGTTACAGCAAACACAAAATGCAGCTCACTAAAAGAAACTCAGGGGAAAGATCACAAGGGTGTGGCTGCTGTAAATCCCCTTGTTGAGCCCTCAAAAAATTTAAGGACATGCCTTCTGGGGTTTTAAAGAATCTTGTGAATGTTGTCCCACACATCCTTACTCTCGTTCCAACGTAGGGAAGGACCCATGTCAGTAAAGAATGTGTGTATGGTTTATGTTAATGACATGTGTTTAAAGTACAAAATGAATGAAAAGCAGTCTATTGTCCAAACCCTCCCAATCTACTATGGGTGGGAAGCAGGGTAAGAAGGCTACTTGGTCACAAAAATTGGCCATTCTGTATGGGTAAGGATGCAGAGGGCAGAATTGATAGCACAGGGGGCAGTGACAGGAGACAAAGGCAATCGTTCCCTGGAAGCAGAACTGTTCCCAATCCTGGATTTCAGAATTACTGATGACCAGTAACTGCTGTGCCTCTTACTCCCTCCACTTCTGTACTGAAGTTCCTATTGCACATATCTTTCTCTCACCATTGCGTGAAGGTAGAAAAAATTGTCTCTTTACTTCATAGCTCATCAGACGCAGAGGAACCAAGGCCCAGAGGGAAGCCAAGGAGCCCCGTCCATGCCTGTACCTGATATAGATGATGACCATTCGAAACCTGGCCTAAGTGTGATGTTATAATGCAATGAAAACTTTGCGGGGTTCATGAGTATTTCTACCAAACCCAACTTTCAGAATTGTAATGCAATCAGATTGGTTTTATTTGCTTCTAAATATCAGTAAGATGGAAAGGAAAGAGCTGATTTGCTCGTCATGTTCCTTTAACCAACTCAAATAACTTTCCATATGCCTCCTGAACGATTTAAATGTATTTTTACAAATTGACCTGCCTTTAATCTTTTTGAAACATATCAGTTAACTGGGAGGTTTAGATCTACATGGGCACCTGTCCCTCCTTATGGTTAGAAAGTGAGTAAAATCACAAAGCTTTAATAGAGTTATTCTGTAAAATTTTTACCTCTCATTTAATTTTAAACAAAAAAAAAATCCCATTTAATAATATGCTAAATCTATAAACAGATACGTTTAAAGCTCGATCTAAAAAAGTCTTAGGAAATAATTTACATTAAAGCTGCTCTAAGAATTTGCATATTCTGCTTATTGTTGGCTTTTGGTTTCCTCTCTGAGTCAGCCATCTGTGTAGCTCTCTCTCTCAGACTTCTTCCCTCACACCTAAACTCCAGCTACCACAAGCAGCATAACCTAGAAAGCTTCAAACCCAGTTTAATCTTCTCAGGTCAGGTAGGAATACAAAAGTACTGTTTATCTCACTAAATACTTTTCACTTTTTTTTTACATTTCAAGGAGACAAAATAGGTTCCCCCCACCCCAATCTTCCTTCTGAATCCACCCTGTTTATTCACAGTGACTGTCACACAGCTCCAGCCTGGCATTCTCAGGCTTTCTAACTCCAAACATGTAAGTGAGATCAGCCTCTCCAATATTTCCTAAAATTATTAAATACCAATCTAGGTGGGCCCCTGGAATCTATAACTGTTTTGTGGTTAAGTCCAAGTACTAAATTCCTCAGAGACTGCATTATTTGGGGGTCCCATCCAAAGGGACAGGTGTGTAATGACAAAACATCCCTTCTCTGGCCTCCAAGCTTTCTTCAGCAGGTGTAAATGGGCGCCCACCACTCTCTCTCCGCAACTCCACCCCTTGTACTCAAAGCTTCTTCTCATTTCCCTTAAGACTGTCAAGATCTATCTTACTACAGTGTTTATCTTTATTTACTTTAGTTATTAATAAGAATACATTAGGTCACCTGTCATCTCCCAGAACATGGGCACCATGAGATATGGGAACAGCCCTACTTTGATTCACATTCTCTCCTTCCAATTTCTGAGCTTTTCTGCTGAGTTTTAAAAACTTACAGTCATTCAACAGCAAAACCCCTATATTAACCTGTTCCCTTACCTTCCGCCTCTTACTGAAAGTAGATTCTCCCCTGAAGACACTGGTTCCCTGTGGCTCTCTCAAGTGGTGGCCATTTACTCCTGCACCCGCTCAACCACCCAAACTAGAGGAGGGGTTGCCTCTTTGCTCAACATCGCCACCTTCAGATCATTCTCCCTTTTCCTCTCCATGGGAATGTATCACCTGCCATGCCTCCGCATTGTATCATTTACAGTGCTCTCATTTGTTTAATTTAACTCGTGACTCACTGACAGTCTTTTCCACATTGTTCCTGGCAGAATTCTCAGTGATTTCAATTTATAAGTAACTAATCCGTCCAAATAGCTGGTCTCTTACATCCCTGAACTCTTGTTCTCTAGGGATCTCCCTCCCTCCTACACTCACTCCCATGATCATGTCTAAGACTTTGCCCCATTACCAAAAAATGCAACCTCTCCATATTTCAATTTCGAAAATCTCATTCTTCACTGACCAACTCCTGTTTTTAACAGATGTGTACAAAAGCAAGATAGAGATTATGAGAACTGATGTGATTATGTTTTAAACCCAGGCCAATGTAGGCTAAAGAAACACACATTTCATAATATTGCTTCACTACTTTATTGTTGGGAATCTGAACATCTTTACTTTTGTAGATAGTGCTATTCTAGACATCTTTGTGCACTTTGTTGATTGTTAATGAATAGCATACATTTCCAAAAGTTAATAGATTTAGAAAGATGAGCTCTTTTTGGTGCTCCTAGTAGATTATTTGAAAGTGGTTAGCTTTGATCAAAGGAGTTATGATGAGAATTAGAAATATAAAAGTATGTTATTAATATTTGTCCTCTATACTTCAGTATTGTTTGAATTTTAAAATAATAACAAGCATTTATGAGTCAGTTGTGTAACTAAAAGCTGTTAATTTTAAAAATAGCAAGTAATAGTAACCTGTGATTCACAAAGACAAAAAAATTGTCAATCAATATGTAACGAAAAAAGTTCCAAAGATGAAGTCTGAAGTATTCTTTTATTCTCTGTAAGCAACTTAATTACTCTGCCTTGATAATTTTAGGATTTTTCTCATAACAGTTGTCTTTGGATTTACAGAATATTTAAGGTGTGGCTTTCTTCTCATTGATTTTATCTGAAATGCATTTTGTTCTTTTTCCAAGTTGGCTTTTTTCCATTTATGGGATATACAAAATCAATTTTTTCTCATCCATCTCATTTTTTATTACAACTTATTCACTTTCATACCAACCTGTTCTTTCCTTGTAGTCTTCTCTCCTTGTTTAATTGATATTGAAACATCTTATGTCTTGAAGAAAATAATAAACATGCTCATCATTGCACTTCTTAAAGTAAATAATTTCTGGAGTCTACCCCTTCTCTGAAACATCAGGATGATTTTTTTTCTGTTGTTTTACCATACATTTTCACATTCCCTCTTTTAGAAGTGTACTCATTCCTAAATGAGGAAAACTCTCCCCAGATTCACTGTTTACTAAATTACATAAAATGGGTAATGAGTTCATGTCCATTATGTGTCAACTTGGGAGCAAATTCTATTGTTTTCTTGAATCAGAATCCTATGTCAGGAGCATGGGCTGAGTTCATGTGCTCTTTCATTACCTAGAAGGCTTTTTTCTATTTGGGTCCTGCAGAAGTGAGTTGAGCTCTTTCTACATTCGCCATCTGGATATTTTAACATTAAGACCAGATAATGCACATGGATCTGTAGAACCCCCTGTGTGTACCATGACAGAAGGTCTTCCTGACCCCATCCCTGTTTCTAATGTTTTATTCATAGGCATTACATTTTGCAGAAAATAGTAAGCTACTATCACCAGTTTGCTTTTGCGTGGCTCCTGTTTCTATCCTATTTGTATGATAGAAATATTGGTCTTTAATTCAATGTAGAGAAAGTTGAGTTGGGATATAGATGTTGACACGACAAAGTAACATCTAGGAAGTAGGGGAATGGTTGTCAAGTTTCTGTTTGAAAAAGATCCTCAACTTCTGAAACAGGAAGAAGATAGCAAAGGACTGAGAGAGGATGGCTTGCTGCTTCCCACAGCTGGGCCAATTGGCTTCTCACTTTCATCAGCCTGGCAATTTGTAACACACTTTTCCAGATTCAGACAAATTTACTGCCATGGCCATTGTGAATTTTACTTTCTTCTGTTTCTACTATTGGTTACCTCAGAAGCTGAGTGAGGGCAATTTATTAGAGTCATTTTCTAAAAAAGACAAGAGGCCATTAAGTAATACTTTTTGTTCATGAATTGTAAAAAGGAAACCAAAGCCAGCAGGTGGGGAAAAAAAACCACATAAAACATTGATTTTGTTTTCAAATTATCCCAAAAGAAAATTTAAACTACTGATATTTTCTGTAATCTGAATTATATTTTACTGGGAAAAAAAAAACATTTAAATGCAGCTAAGGCACAATTAATTTAAATGGAAAGGATAAACATAAAAATTACATTAGCGACATAATGGCAGCCTTATATCCTGAGAATAGACTCTCTTCCCTGTCATCATCGCTTCTGAGGGTGATATGGTATCTTTAAATCAAATAGACTTGGTATTGGTTCTTCTTAACACTCACCTGAAGATATCATTATTTATTAAGATGTAATACTTAAATCAAGTGTGTAATGATAAATAATATGATTGTAGGAGTATATGCATTAATTTGACTATATTATTACTTAGAATATTTTCAGAAATTACCATATGCTAGCTCTCCTAAATTCCCTATATAATAGATCCTTTAACATTTCTTCTGGGAAACTAAGTGTCTGAAATCTATATTCAATCCATATTAAATACAGAATCATGGACCAGTGAAATTTGTACAATTTCATAGGCAGAATGGGAAACAATGATCTATCTCACATGTTAAAGTATTAAAATACTAAGATTATCCTATAAACTTTGTAAATGCTCAGTCAATATTTTTCCTCTGGACAACAAAATATATGCCACATATATTTCAAGAGTTCTAGATGTAATCATGAAAGGATGCATAGAAATGGACCGACGTTTTATCAGTACAAACACTTAAAAGCAAAGCTCTGTTCCCCAAGAATGAGAAAACATTCAACATAGCAGCACAGTTTCACAGCTTTCAATGTTAAAGAGGGGATATGCTATAGCTATGTTCAGTTGTCCGTGTCCGTGCCTGTGTTTATCCATTGAACCAGATAATTGATATAATTCTCCAATTCGAGTTATCTGTGCAAGGATCAATTTTAATATATTTTACCCTGTAGAAAATATGATTAGGAGAGCAGAAATAGACTTCATTTCCTCAAATTGTTTATCTATTACCTAACTAACATATTCAGATTGTGAAGGGTATATTGTGGCCATGTATTCCTTACAATCTGCAGGGACAGTTCAGCGGCAGGGACAGTGAGTTAAAATTCTTCTTAGCAAATGCAAGGGAACTATCTTCATATCACAGAGTGCAGCGAAGATAGAGGAACATGACTCTATCACTCAAGTGTTAACAGACTGTCTTACTTTATTCTGTAGTTTTCAGTATGCAAAGACAACATTAATGTTTTGAGTCATCATCCCCTTTGCTACCACGAATATAGCAATGCAAAATACCTTTCAAAATTCATTTCTGTAATGAGAAACAGAAAAGAGAAAAATACATTTCACATGTGCCTGAGATTTGTAATATTGCAATCCTGCAGCTTTCTGAGAAGACAAATGGCAGTGACGAATATAGAATTGTTATACAGAATTATCAATCCTTCTTAGCAGATTTCAAAAGATGGCTAAGGAAATCATTCTAGTCCTAGCAACTAAAAAGACAGACTAAAAACTGCTTCCCTTGAGTTTCAACCATCGGCGCTTCCTTTGGGATTTTGTAAAAAAAAAAAAACCTTAAAAACAGGGGGTTTGGCTATTAATCCAGCTAATTCTTGAGTGAACAATTTCTTTTTGGTCTGAATTATCAAATCCTGTGTAGAGTACCAACCAGTTAACTATATATTAAGCAAAATAAAACTTCACTCTGACAACCTTAATTCAAGAAGCTATAGACATTGAGTTATTCTAGTAAAAAGGTACAGAGACAGGGGCACTCTGTATATGTCAAGACTGATCAATAACTCTCCTTGACCTATTTCTCATCTCTCACTATGCCCTTTGTCATAAATTCGGTCATACTTAACAAGATGTAATTCTGAGAAATGCATCATTAGGCGATTTATTTGTTGTGCAAACATCATAGAGTGAACTTGCACAAACCTAAATGTTATAGCCTATCACGCACCTACACTAAATGTTATAGCCTATTGCTCCTAGGCTAAAAACCTCTACACCATGTGAGTGAACTGAATACCACAGGGAACGTAACACGGTGATATTTTTGCATCTAAACACAGAGAAAATACATTAAAAATATGGTATTACAATCTTAAAGGACAACCTTCGTATATGGAAGGTGGAAACATCCACTGATGGAAACACCGTTATGCAGTGCATGACTGTCATCTCTTCCATTATCTCCGTGCATCATACCTGTGTCCTTATTCCATCCCTGAGCTCAGCCTGATTACTGGATCCTTATACAAAAGTGCCTATTATGTGCCTTTACTGCATATATTTTAGATGGTTAATTGTATTAAAGAACAGAGAGGAAGAAGCCAAGGCCCACAGAATTTACACACGAGCAGCAAAAGTCAGTCACCAGTACCATTACACAAACAAAATAAATGAAAACAACAAAATCCTCAGTACAGCTCCTTTAAATCTTCTAATTTTAATTATTCCTTCTGCTACACAAAACAGGATGAATGGCTATGAAATATGACAAGGTTAAGCAACCTATTGGAAGATATTTTTATTTCATGTTGTTCATTGACAGATAATTTGTTTTTAGAACAGCCGAGTTTTTGCAACATACATAGAAAAAATACTTAACATCATTCTAATTCCTCAATAAAGATTAATTTCAAAATAAAGTTATCTAAAAATTGTGTTGAAAACTATCTTAGTCTATAACTAGTGAAGTGTTAAAATAAGAATTAATCTTAAAAGCTAACATGAATTTTCATTAGGTAGGTGTCTTTGTTTAGAAAAATAGCTAGAGAGGCCACTAGAGGGCAATGATTAGCAGGAAACTAGTGAAAATAAAGTGTGTCAGAACTGCATAGAAATGAATAGGATGAAAAACTGAGGGAAATAGAGAGAAGAGGAAGAGAGAAGATAATTATCAACGTGTTGCAAGACTGGACCCTTTGTTGGCAGAAAGCACCATGGGACAGCGTTTAAATTCCGTTTTAAATTACTGGTTTTGCAGCAATATCAACCTAGGTCATCTTTCCCAAACATCAGTAAAGTCAACTAACTATGCCAGCTAAGGCCTTCTGTGAATAAGGTGTGTGTGCGTGCATGTGTGTGTGTGCGTGTGTGTGCGTGTGTGTGTGTGTGTGTGTGTGTGCGTGTGTGTGTGTGTGTGTGTGTGTGTATGTTGAAAATAAGGAAAGCTCTAAGTTCAGTGTTTGAGTAAACAAGGTTAGGAACAGTGCCAATATATTATTTGTACCAATTTAATAGAAGCAGGGTTTTGAAAATAAAGACATAGACTATGGCAATAATTATACTGAATATTCCCAGAAATCTTGGGGAAGGCCTTAAATTGTTCACAAGACATAGATTTAGAGTTTGTACCAATCTTACAACCTTAAGTGTCAGGGGGAGTTTATCACAGATTTTAGATTCAACATAGACACACCTTTCAGTTATTGGGAAAAAGATTAGCACAGGGCTTTTAGGGCTTGCTGGTTCACAATGGCAGATGAAACCATCTTAGCAGGCAAGTAGCCTCCCCTAAGTACTAGAAATTTAAATATTTTCCCCAAAATAAGTAACAATAAAGAATCCCAGAAGAAAGAAAAGTGTAGTCCAAAACATTTACAGAATACACTGCTCCTAAAAGTGGGGACAGCAATAAAAGTACTCTAGAACCAGAGTCTGTAGACACCAGGAGCAAAAGAATGTGAAGGGGCTACTGCCAGTGTGGTCTATTGGGTTATCTGTAGAAGAATCATCCCCTGGCCCCCATCCCCTGGCCCATCCACTGTGAGCCCCTCCTGTGAGCAGCAGCACCAGGCCCCCTACCTCCAGGTGGGTCCCTGAGAAGTATGTCACTGACCAATGACTTTGCCAACTATTCTTGTTTCCATTTCGTGTCCATTTACATTTTTTATGACAAAAAGAAAACTATACTATTAATGCATCAATGTTGGTACTAATTCTGGGGCTGTGGGCTGGACAGATGAATTTAATCAAAACGGTTTTATTTTACAAAATTTTTAACGTATCTAAAGAGTTGTTAAAAGAGTTACAAGACAGTGAAGTCAGTATATCATAAGGCACTCTGGTGATACTTTGTGCCTTCCTTAGAGAACTGTTCCCTCAGAATTCTGGAGCATATCTCTCAGAGTTTGGCCAACTCTCTACCACCTCGAAACTCCCTTTTGGGTTCATTTAATTTTAGCATTCTGTCTCACTTCATGGCTTCCTGGGGAGGAAATTGAAACTGTTTACTAACTGACCTAGAGGAAATTGAAAAGAGCAGTGTATGGTTTTGGCGAAATTGGCTGTAAAGGTGGAAGTTGTTTGCATTGATAGAATGCTGGTCTCCTTCTCTCAAGGGCACTATCCTGCCCCTGGTTAGTGACTGATCTAATGGTTAAGCCCAGTGCGTTAAGAGAATAAAAGGCCTAGGAATATTAGAGGGAAATCAATTGTTCCCTCTGCTCATGTTTCTATTCCACGGACATCCCAAAAGTTGTTCCTCCTGGCCTCTTTTCCTAATTCTCTTAACCCTGTTACAGAGGAGATGCATGTACTGGATTAATGAAACCTGTTAGTCCACATTTCCTAATTGTGTGGACTTGTTTATAAAAAGCTGGATGTCCTAAGGATTCCACTTGCATCTTTGCCCTCACCCCCATCTCCCCCAAACTCATGTGACATTACAGGCCTCCAAGAGTGTGTCTGCTCCACAGACCCAAACTTTCTTCTGCTTGTCTGTGCCAAGGTCTACACTTGATGGGAGGCAATGCTCACAAATCTTTCCACTTTTCCTTAGTTCTTTTAAAGGTCCACCTAGAACCCCCGTTAGCATTTTTCTATTGTGTTTCATAACCAAAGTTTTTTGTTTGTTTGTTTTACCTTGGAATTTTAAGCTCTGTCCCTCATTTGGGGTCAAGGAATCGGAACTGGAATTTAGAATTGCAAATTCTGACTTTGCATTCCCATGATGTCCAACCATCATAGCTAGTATGGACCATGAGAGGTGATGTAATGAAGTCAAATCACATTAAAATACTGCAATCATAAAATACACAAATGCTTCAGTAATAAAAAGCCAGTATAAGATACCCCCAACTTTAATACAATCCCTTAGGATGTTTTCAGGGAGAAATTGACTAACAAAGTTAATCCCCTTACAACGTAAAAGAAGTTAATGGAAATTAAAGTCCCCACAGACTCAAATAAAATAATCTTACCCTTGTGAGTTAACAGTCCACAAACTGAATCGTTTCTATGTGAAGCTTTAAAAGAGAAATATACACTGTAGAAGGGTTAGCAACATCTAGATTCTAGCCTCTACCCATTAGATGCTAATAGCAGACTTCCAGCCCCACAACCCCCCTAACTGTGATGACAAAATATATCTTCAGACATTGCCATGTCCTCTGGGTGGAGAGGTAAAACTGCATTTCGTTGAAAACCATTAAATTAGTACAACATCACCTTAATATCTGTAGCTTTACGTTTTAGTAACCAGCAGAAGTCCACTTTCATTAATCTTCTTTATCAATGTTTTTGTTGGCTAGGCTCTTCCTTTTAGTTTTCTGAATGAAGTATTTTTAAATATCTTATTTGTGATTTAATTTGAATTTATATATAAGTATTTTGGACTTCAAATACATTATTTTGCCTTATTAGAAACATGACATGTCTCCCCTTTTTATTTGTACTTAATTTTTGCAGTACTGAATATTTTATATTTTTGTCATTATTTGGTAATATGTTTTTCAATTATATTTTTAAACTGGGTTTTATATTACAGAGGAAAAATCTTGGTTTTCATATATTTATATTTTTACATCCACTTTATCACCTCACTCATTCTAATATATTTGTGATATATTCTTGAG
>NW_012147997.1:1424050-1427627 GCF_000956105.1 Propithecus coquereli | reverse complement strand
CTAGCCGGACTATGTTAACTTTTGCATTAGAAATTAACATTTTATGAAGTGCTTTTTGTGTCTACCAAATTATAATTTTTCAATCTTTTGTTATATCTGTATGACCAGTTGCACTAATAATTATCATCTTATATTCCTAAAGTAAGCATTATTGAGGTTTTAGCAAATATTTGAGTTTTCATAACTTAGAATCTGTAAATGTCTCGCATGAGACAAATCTGTACCAAACTTACTATGAGAAACAGGAGTACAGGTAACTCAAAACATACATCCAATGACATGTTGTCAAAAAAGGAAAAATGGCTCTTTGCAGTTAAGACGCAGCCAAGAAAAATCCTACTAAAGTGCTCTGTCTGGCCATGTTTGTGTGACATGCTTTACCTCTTGAAAATTATTGTGTTATTGTGAGAAAGAAGAATGTGTACTGGACATAGAAAGTAGCTACTGTGTGAATGTTTTGTACAATTAATTGGAATGGTTTACAACTTTTTTAATGCTATGAATTTGCACATATAAATCAGTTCTAATATATTTTTACATTTTGAGTGGGATAATAAATTTTTGAGAATTTTTTTCATCTTATATTTTTATTGCTTTATTCTGGCTTTCTTTTTCTTCAAGTTTTAGTGGTTTTGATTTTTTTTTATTTTGGAAAACTTTTTAGAAAATTTTTTCATATGAAATTAATTATTGATTCAAATAGAAAACACTTAAAATTAGAATAAATTACATTATACTTGCCCAAATATATACTATTCCTTTACATCTTTTGTGTCATATCCTTACAATATTAAAATTACTTTTCAACTTGAAAAGTTCATATGAAATTACTATACATTAACACAAAAGGCCAAAATTGATATAAAAATAAGTGGTATATATAAAACTGTAAATGCTCAATTACTAAGGTCTTAATAAATGATGTCATTTTGTAACTGAATATCATTCAAGCTCCAAGATTTTAACGCTGATCATGTTGGTGTTTTAAATCCAATATGGAAAAATAGAAATGTAAAATGTTCATATAAGGTTAATGTTTTATTCAAATTAAATTTTTTTTTCCTAAAAGGAATTTCAGGTTTTAGTATTTTATTCTTTATTTGTATTTAAGAAAGTCACCTGGGAGAAGCCAGGTGGAAGTATCTCTTCTGGCTGACGCCAATTTAAACAGGCAAAAGTGGCTGTCAGCATCGTTAATATAGCAATTTAACTTAGCAGAGCAGAGAGTTTTGGCTGGCCATAGAGAGCTCACATTTTTGGCATAATTTCAGAGATTTGTGGAAGGATCTTTGGTTGGGACTTTGTGGTTCAAGGAGTGAAATTATAAGCTAGCTCCCAGGTAACAGGGAAGCACTTCCTTCAAATTCCTATAGTTTCTCTCAAAGCAAAATCTAGAAATTTCGTATGTGCCTATTTTAAGCTCATTGTAGCGCTGATACTATTCTCCTATTTATTCATTCAACAAGTGATCCCTGATATAAATTCCCATATACAAGTAAAAAGGAAGAGCTAAGAAGTGGTTAATATGTGGTTGACAACCACTGACCATATTAACAATACTAAATATGTCTTCTTGAGTTAAGAACAAAAAGATATAATTTTATACATGACAAAATAATATATAAGTCAGGAAAGGAAAAAATAATTTCTTAGTTTTCTTGTATTGTTCAAGAAGAAGATAAAGGTATTGATTAACTTTTGACTTTGCTTAATTGTCAAGTTGTAATTTCTAAAGTGCATACTAGGAAAATAGAAACTGAGCTTATAACTTCCAGCCCAGTAAAGGCAAGGGCGATGGATGCCAAAAGAGGTCAAGTCAGTCTAAAACAAGGCAAGAGGAGAAAAAAAAAAAAAGCATAAAACAGACAGAAAAAATGAAAGGCACAAAATAAGAGGATATATTTAAATTCAAATACATCCTTAATAGCATGAAATATGAAAGTTCTAGATAAATTTTCACACTGGACTTTTTAAAAGTTCAAGTATATGCTGTATACAGCAAACCAATTAATGGAAAAGGTTACTGAAATGTTGAAAGTAATAGAATGGAAAATCATATACTATAAAAACATAAACAAAATAAATTTAAAAAAAACCCTGTTATAATGTTATCAATATCAGAAAACATATTTTAAAGCAAACATTATTACATGAGATAATGGGAGCACTTAAAAATAGTGTAATATTTAATTTAGTTTGATATAAGCTTAATGTTGTAGGCACTTATCATATCCTCAAGACATATAAGGCAAAAAATTACCAAAGATACAAAGAGAAAGAAATTTACAATTTTAGTGAGAGATTTTACACTGCTTTATATATAATAGAAGTAACAAGCAGAAACACAAATCAATAAAGAATTTAGACTAATTGAACAATGTAATTATCAAATTTGACTCTCTCTCTCTTTCTATATATCTATCCATCTGCCATCATGCAAACAAGAACACCGAACAGTTAGAGAGTTGAACTTATACTAGACCATAAAACAGGTTATTAAAAATTATAAAGATTTAAATCATGTGTTTATCAGGGGTCAGTAAAATATGAACCACAGTCCACCGCCAGCCTGCTGCCTCTTTTTTTAAATAAACTTTTATTATAATAATACAGCCACACTCATTCTTTTATCATCATCTGTGGTTGCTTTCACACTACAATGGCAGAGACCTCATGGCCCCCAGGATTTTGAATTCTGCTAATTTAGTGATCTTGGTTCCCAAAGGAGTATTGCTTCCACAAGGGACATAGTAATATGGTTCCATTTCACTGAAAATTGAGCCCACACCTGGCCACTTGGAGCTCCCCGTGCTCCCCACACCTGGCCCCTTCGACAGGCAATGAAAGGGGTGAATGTGCTAGCTGGGCGATTAATTCTGATTATCTAGAGGAAATGGATTGCTACTACACACAGGGCTTAAGTAGAAGTCTGAAATGCAGGGATTCCCTGGAATATCTCTTACATTCACAATTCCTCAGCGAATTGCTTGTTATTTAATATTTCCAGTAGATGGTGCCCAAGTAACATGCATAGTTGACTCAGGGGCTCCTGCAGGCTGGTCTAAATGAAGATTTGTTGCCACTGCCAACCATCCTTCTTTGCCTTGGAAAGGTCAAGTCTGCATTCACAATTGCTAATGCTAGCTCGACAGCCTCTTGCATATACAGTGAGCTGAATGTTATTGCTTGTTTTACTTTTGGTTTTGAAAGAATAAAGGTCAATCCATTATCTTATAGTTTTTATAGACCTTTACAGATACAGTTTTTATAGAATCATAAAATAAATATATTCTTGGAATTAAGTCAGAAAGTGTTGTGAAATGAGGGCAATAATTTAAAATCATATATCATACTTTTAATTGAAAAGTCAAATTTGAAAGGTGTGCAGTATTTTTAATAGTGTACATACATTGTTGAATATAGTACATACACTGTTTTGTTCTAGGGTTAGCTTTTAATCCTAAATAAGAAAACTTCTCAAGCCTTGTTTGATCTTTTATAGGAAATCCCTCATTAGCTGAAATGAATAATCAAGATGCTGTAAAGTATTTCAATTTAAATTTACAAAGCTATAGAT
>NW_012147997.1:1417482-1420594 GCF_000956105.1 Propithecus coquereli | reverse complement strand
ACATTTTTTCCTGAAATGTCCCTGTGGACATAATATTAAAAATTAATAAATTTGTATACCTTTTCTCTTCTCCTGTTAATCTGCCCATTGTCAGTTTATTTCATAAACCCAGCTGTCAAACCTAGGAGAGTAAGGGAAAGTCTTTTCTCCCTACAACCCTTTTACAGTGAGTCCCTTTCTGACCACCATCTACAAATTGCAACATCACCCATATTCCTATCACTTTTCCCCTCATTAATTTTCTCCATTGCACTTATTGCCATGCGACTTTAAAGTATTTCATTATGTAGGTGTGTAGTGTCTGTTCTCCCAAATACACTAGACAGTTAGTTTCACATAGGAAGGATTTTTCTTCCTGATTTTTTTTTCCTCAGCATTTTCCACAGTTCCTGCCCCATAATAGGAATGCAACATATACTGGATGAATGAATAAATGACTATTTACCTAAACTATAGAAAATTGAGAAAAGTATTCTTAGTCCACAGGAACCGTCCTCCCTTTGAAAGACAGGGTATTCTCACTGAGGAAATGTGTTTCTCTCCAAATGCTATTCTATGCTAACACTTCAGTTGACAATCTTTCTGTAGCTGTGTTTATATTAATACTATTATGCATGAAAGTCTCCACAGCTCTTGGGCTTCAGGTGCACCACCTCCTTCCATTCTGAAAAGTTTGATGGTAAAGCTTCTTGTAATCAACTCTTGGATTATCACCCACATGACTCTTTTCAAGTTATTTAATTTCTCAAAAACTTATGGGTTTGCTTGTATGGACTCAATTAGATACTAAATGTAAATAGCTTAGTATACCATCTGACACTTAAGCACTATAAATGTTAGCTATTGTTAAGTTTTGACCTTAAAGTCTTTGGGGTCTTGTTCTAGTGTCCTACATTAGTTTCATCAAAAGCATTCAAATCTATTTGAAATGTATCATGTATAGGAAGGAGCACATACAGATTCATGAGACATGGCTCAGTAAGTATTCATTTAAATAGTATAAATGTGGACTTTACCCCATATGTCTCCTCAAAATCTACACAATGATTCAAAAGTTGGTAGTGAAAGATAAGCTGCTGTAGGTTTAGCAATACTTAGACATGGACAGATCATATGTTTTCAAATAATGTACATCATAAAAAGAATGAAAAAACAAACATAAATAGATGGTGTTTAGGCTTCTGCCCACATTATTTCTGTACATGAAATAGTTTGCCTCTAATTATTGTTATGGCTAGCTATAGTTTATTTATCATTTCATAACCTTTTCAGTGAGCCTTCCCCAACTGATCTAGAAGATAAAGCCTTGATAAATTATTTTTTAATGTTGCATTCTATTCATTTTCTTTATAATATTGTAAATTTTTTGGTATACTTATTTCTTCCACTAGTATATAATCCAATAAAGACAGGAATAAATCATTTACAACACCCATCAGAAGGCCTGACACACAGAAGGTAGTCAATTAATACTTGTTAAATACAACAGTTAAGTCACTTGAATAAAGAACAGCATTCAGCAAAATAGAGATTTGAAGAAATTTTTGAAAAATATTTAGAAATTTCCTTTTGCTTAATCATGCAAATACAACTTTGAGATCACAACAAAAATGATCATAAATAAATTTTATTTCCCTTTTTTAATGTAAAAATAAGCAGATTTTGCATCCTCTCTCTGTTTTCAAATCATTAGTTATATGAGACAAAAGGAAAGGGTATTAGATTAGTATACAACAAACACAAAGGATCCTAGATTCAAGGAAATATGATGTTTTTCTTTGGCCTTTCTTCCATCTATAATGTTGGCAATCATTGAATTCTCTTGGTCTCATCTCTTCCTCTGTGACATGGTATATTTGAAATAAATCCTGAGAACCTTACAGACTTTTTTCCTATTGTTTTGATTTTGATTACTCTATTGCTGATTTTTAACTTTTGCCATGCAGTCAAAAACGGTGCAGCTTGCATTTGTTTTTAATAAATGGAGGTAACACATGACTTTACTCCTTCTGCTGATGTTCTTCTAATTCCATTTTACTATCAGCTCTCATCTGGGGAGGAATAGAGGGATAAAAAGTTGGTTACTTTCCCAACACTGCCAGATCTTGAGGTCTGGACTTTACAGAGAGAAGCCTGTGCACCTGATATAGAAGTAAACCCAGCAATTCTAACTTAACAAACATGTTTGATTCTCCCTGTGGAAATCAACACTTGCCCTTTCGCTGCTAAATGCCATTATTACGCTGAGTTTGGAAGTTCTGAAGAGATTCAGCTATATTTACCACTGGGAAAAATTGGTAGCCATGTACAATAGAGAATCAAACTGTCAACCCCAAATGACAGACCAGCATATGGTTTCCCACAGGACTGTCGTTATGACCAGTAAAAGAAAGCTGAGTTCACCTTCACCATGCAGCATTCTGTTGGCAAAGACAGCAGAATATTGCCAGGCCTGTCACTCTAAGGGCATATTTGGAATTACGATCTGTTAACTGATTGTTTAAATGCCACTCATAAAGGTTTATCCTCCTTGAGATGATCAGTACTTTGACCTCCTGGTCTCCAGTTCCCTATAACTTTCTTAGCTTCGACTTTATCTTTATTCAAATTAAATGACATCATGAGCACTCTTGATTCTTGCAAAGGTCCTTTTTGGACCATCTACAGATCCTCTACGTTGAGAAAATCCAATTGTTCCTTTTGTTACTCCTGTTCCCATGTTTATAAGCAGACCTGGATGACAGCTTCAGGGTTATGCTCACTATCTGTGCTTTACATTCGTGGTTTCTAACCTCCACTGAAACTCAACCTTTAGGCTTTTTAAGATACAGTTCTAAATGTAATAATAATTGCAATATTTACTGATTATCTACAACATGGCAGGCTCTGTGCTAAGCATTTTACATTCAATATCTAATTTAGTACTTTGAATGCCCCATGAAGTAAAAATGAGCAGAGGAAACTGAGGATCAGATATAAGAGCTTAGGTACTTTGGTTTCACGCCGACAGCAAATGCCAAATGAGATTCAATCTCTGGTCTCTCTCACACCTAAGCCCCTGCTTTCAACCAAGCTCTCGATCAGCTCTTCTGAGACGCATGGCAAATTGTGG
>NW_012147997.1:1403661-1416982 GCF_000956105.1 Propithecus coquereli | reverse complement strand
TTTCCTTGGGGTAGATATGAGTCAATGGTTAATTGTTTTATTTAAAACTGAATTAAATTTACATATAAATTTAATTTACACCCTCTTCAGAAGTTTCCTGGACGATGGCCTTATTACTTACTACGGGCAAACACCTGATTTTCATACCTCACCTTTTTTTTACTAGTCTTTCTCACTGTGTTGATAGTTTTACTGATGGCACAAAAGTAATGACGTTTAAAACTGCTGACTCCTTAGAACAAATAAATGCAGCAGCACCAGGTATATTAATAGTAATCATTGTTTTCTTCACTACTGAGCATTCACAGAAAATTAAAATGGGTGTGTGTGCATGCATGCACATGCTTACAAATATTAAATCTTGGCCCCTCAGTTTGTCTTTTCAATGTTTTGTGTTATGGGAAGCACACACAAAGCCCTTCTGCTGCATAACAAAGTATGATAGCTGTCTTGAGGAAAAGCAATTGTATGATTGAGTTGTAAGCCAAATTCACTGAAATCTCATGTAATACCATTTTTACATGAAACATGACTGAAAACAAACTATGAATGTTCAGATTTGGATATCTGGTAGATGTTTGCTCAGAAGTAAGCAAGCAATTCTGTCACTTCAAGAAATACAACTAATAGTGCTTGTCGTCAATGAAAAATTTTAGCGTTTAGAGAAAATTATAATTTTGGAATATTGGTGTCCACCATCATAAACTTGACAGCTTCCCAATATTTAAGGACTTTTCTGTTAACATTGGTGGTGATATTAACAAATAATAATAAATATTAATGTTTGATATTGCATAAGGATATAAACATTTAGACATTATTCATAACTCTGGAAATGACTATTTTCCAAATAACCAATACATGATGTTACCAAATTATACAAGGATAAAAGATCTATTCAAATGCAAGTTAGACGAATGGACTTTAAATAATAGAGCACGAAAGATTTACTGATATGGTTTCAGATTTTACATTGCAAATAACTTTTAAGAAACTACCAGAGTTTAAGTGTTATTTCAAAGAAAGTATCCAGAATTACCTGAAAAGTAATTAAATTAATTCACCTTTTCAGACTGCATATGTATGTAAAGCCAGATTTTCTTCATCTACTTCAATCAAAACAAAATATTTCAACTGATTGAATACAGAAGCAGGTATGGGAATACAGCTATCTTCTACTAAATCATACATTAAAAAGTAAAACAATGCTAGTCTTCTAAAACAATTTTGATTTTGGAAAATATAGCTATTTTTCATATATAATCTGTCATTTATGAATACATATAATTGGTTTATCATTATGTTTAAATACATTGACAAATAAATATTTTTAATTGAAATTTAAATTTCTAATATGGTAATTATAAATAGAGATAGTCCACATTAACTAAAGTTATTCGAGTCCTGAACAATATTGAAGAATGTAATGGGGTCTTGCATCCAAAACATTTGAGGACCCTTGATTTAAAAGAAATACACAAACACACACCAGTTCTTTGAGAGAAGTGTTTCTCATAGCACTGACTTTAAAGTTAGCCTACATGTTGATCATGAGGTGACTAGATAAGTAATAATCACATTCATTTTGCAGTGTTTACCATGTGCCCTTGCTGTTCTAAGTGCTTTATTCATTGCATGATTAGGTCATGCTATCCTTACAACAAATCTATAAGGAAAGTGTTACTATTACTTTTATAGATGAGAAAGTGAGCCCTGAGTTAACGACTTGCTGGTAAATAATGAAGCTCAAAACTTAAATCCACTATCTTACCTTAGAGTCTTAATCATTCTGCTAGGAAAGCATCCTGCAGAAGTCAGGAACGATAGGTGAATACTGTATAGTACAGCCTTGCAACAGGTAGATGTCTTACAAATAATGTTGAGTTAAAAAATATGAAAAAAGGGAGATGTTTTGCATGGTCGAAATAAGAAGATCAAAGTAGGATTTCGTGAATCACGCAGTTTATTGCTATATGTTTGCCCTCTCCAAACCACAAATTGAAACCTAATTTCCGTTGTGACAGTATTAAGAGGTGGGATCTTTATAAGGCGATTAGGCTATGAAGGCTTTCCACTTCATGGGTGGTAGGTGTTGATGTGGTTATAAAAAGGCAAGTTCAGCCCGCTTTTGTCTTTTTGCCCTTGTACCTTCTACCATGTGAGGACATGGTGGTGTTTCTCCCCTCCAGGGGACACAGGGTTCAAAGTACCATCTTGGAATCAGTATTGTCAAACCTGCTAGTGTCTTGATATTGGTTTTCCTAGACTCCAGAACTATGAGCCCATAAATTTCTGTTTATAAATTACCCAGTCGGTGGTATTCTTTTATAACAGCACAAAATGGACTACAACACCATACAAGGAGAATTTTTTTTTTTTGCCCCTAAATTCAGAAAGAGGGAGAGAAGAATGAGAATAAATCTCACAGGGAATTCACTTGATATATGAGGTATATTAACAAATCAGTTCCAAAATTATTAAAGTCTAGTTGCTCAATTAGGTTGGAAGCAGGCCTCTGTAGAAAATAAAGTCTAATTAAAGTGTGAGGTGTACTTGTTTACAAATAGTTTTCAGGAGACCGTCGTGACTAGCGCAGCAGAGATCTGAGACTACAGGTGCCGTCCCTAGAGTGGAGTGCTGATGTTGGCAGGGTTTCAGAACTTAGCTTGAAATCTAACAGGGTGTGTCCCCATCAAGGGGACTGAGCCCTCACTCTGTGGCGAAGCAGCTGACAGAGCAATTCTGTCATAGCATATGAGGAGAGGTGGCTCACAAAGTACAGCCTACCACTGCGTATGCTCTCAGATTGTTTGTCGGACTCTTCAGTTTACACGTATTTTGAAGTCCAGCAGTTGAAATCAGTAACTCACAGGTGGCGTCTGATAAGGTGTGATGTCACATTCCCGAGGGCAGGGGAAGTTCACTCCACGTTCTCACATATGGGGTCTGATAAAACGTCACATTTTCAAGGGGAGGAGGAAATATACTCCACGTTCTTATCTCAGCAAAACATGTATCACTCACATAGCAAACTGTGTGTTTGGAATAATTTCAAAGCTACATGGCAGGGGGGAATTGTATCTCAATGACTTTATAGCAAAATGTCATTTGTATAAATTTTAAAAACACGTAAAGCACTATATATTTTTCAAGGATAAACAAGTATCTACATAAATGTGTAGAAGTTGAATTGGAAAGATACTAGTTGCTCCAGATAATGATTTATGGTATGGAAAAATGTATTGGAAAATAAGTAGATGGGGAAATATAAATAAAACAAAATAAAGGAAAAAATGCCCTACACAAAAATGATGATGATAATATGATATTCATTTAATGCTATCGTTAACTTAAATTTTCACACCAAAGTAAACAAGATCAATGAAAGTAACTACTCAATCTCCCACCCCCCCATAAAAATATAACCTACAATTATCTTGAGAAAAAGAATTCTCCTCTCTCTGCCATGGTGGCAAGTATATGCCCAACTAACTGTGGAAAATAGTCAGCTCTTCCTTTCAGCCTTACTTCTAATCGTTCTCAGAGATTCTGACCCTGTTCATGAGCCTCTCCTAAATAAGAAAGTATGACTCGCTGTGCCTAGAGAACTTGTAAAGCATTACAGAATCTCCTGGAGGATATCATGAATCTTTCCAACAAGTTGAAACATTGACTATTGAGGCATAAAATATGCCCCACCCATTACTTAATCTATGTTCCCTTTTATTCCACCCTTCCCATACCCCACGGTTTTCTCTGTGCTGGAAAAGGAAAGTATTTACTTCACAGCTCAGCTTGCATGAGAAATCGGTGAGTCAGAGAGCTAACTTTGAGGTAAGGTTTTATGGATGTCGGGTCCTTTCATTTTATACTTCCTATTCCCTAGGCAAATCTGAATATTTCACCCTGTTTTCCTTAAGTAAGCATTGCAAACTAAGTTTTCTTATATGAATCTTCATGCCTTCCCCCTTTTGCACAATCTTATTTTGCACCGGCTACAAAATGGAAAACTTGACATTAAAACGTAATTTTTATTACATTTTGTGGGGTTCCCAGAGATTTTTCCCCAATCCTTTTAGGTGGGACTCTATCACTCCAGGTCCCCAACATACTTAGCACCCTCTCCAACTTCTACACAATTACCTTAGACATTCCTCCCTCCTCCCACCAATCAAGAAGCCAGGTATCTCTACAGAGAGGAGTGACTGCAGAAATATTTCTTCTGCCAATTCTAGAACCAGGCTTTCCTGAGGGGATTGATTCTGAGAGATGGAAAGAAGACAAATATTGAGTTTAGAGCCTGAGTTTAGGCTTTCTCTTCTTCCTGACTTCCTCCTCTAAGGCACAGGTTCAAAGTTTCTTCTTTCCTTGAAACTATATCTGAAAAAGCAAGGTCCACCACTCCAAGAAGACCTTGTCTTTTCTATTCTACATAGGATCCATAGAATGGACAGTTCGAAAATACAGACAGGGAGAGGGATCCTCAGGCGGAGGCTGCTGAGTGAGTGTGAGATGTTCCCAGATTGGTACATGGACTGGTGGAAAGTTTTGGAAGAAAATTAGACTGTTTCTAACTCCTGAGCTGTGCTCTTAACTTCTCACAGACACAAGTTAATCCTTGCATAGGGCCCAACAAATACTGTCTAAAGAGACAAAGACAAATAAGATGTGTTCTAAACATTCCCCAGGACTTCAATTCCATGAAGTATCATTTGGTCTAAATTCTTATGTAAAAATTGTCTGGCTCCTCACAGTTCGACCCATTCTATGGCCAAATCCAAACTTCCCCCCGTATCATCTCTGGGCCTCCTCTTGTTCTAAACCCTCATCTACCTGTGACATCAATCCCAAGAAGCAGACAGAATGTTCCTCGGTCCTGAAACATAATACCCATCCTTGCAAAATATTACATTGCTTTGTCTTTATCCCTACTATCAGGAAATCCTAAGATTTCTCCCTTTTCTGTCGCTTCAGGTTCTAAGTGAAACAAAATGCTTCATTAGACCAATGACATGTATCATGTGTCAAATATCTGCCTCAAAGTAATTTGTTGCGTACCCCTGCACTTCTTTATCCAAGACTCATCGTTTCTTAATATTTAGTAAAAATCGAAATGTCATCCTTAGTTTTCATATCCCACTTTATGCATCGTGTCACATTAGTTCTTCGCTGATCCTAGGTACTATGAAATTTTTCATTTATTATCTTGTTTTATAATTAATTTGAAGAGTAAAATTTAGATGCAATATACTGTTATGGCTTTCTAAAGGGAGTATTTTATTTGTTTTTAACGTTAAGGCCATTGCAATAAATTTGCTCCCCAAAATTTCACTGGCACGTTGTCCTCAACAACTTTCTGTAACATTGTGTTTGCAAATGTCATCCCAGAGAGGAATGAGCTCTGTGCTTCTGCCTCAGGTTTTCTAACAGAGCACCCTGGGAAAGGGAAAGTTTGAGAACTACCGAGTCAATTGAGAACTGCCCACCCCGCCCCCACCCCCAGGCAGGGATCCTCTGACTCTGCAGAAAGTCCCTCCTCCTCTCCCTCCCCATTTTCCTTCCAGCTGGCTCCACCCCATTCTACCCCCACCCGACCCAGGCGCACCCTCCAAGAAGGGCAGGCAGCCAACTAGGTAACAGCTGACTGGGCCAGCCCTGAGCGCAGATCCTCCCACCCACCTTCCCCGCACTGAACTGTCAGATTGTCAGATGCCTGCCAAGGGAGGTGACAGCTGCAGCACCTCTTTCTGCAACCAGTCGCAGGGCGCCCCCTGACCATGTTTTCCAGCCTGCGGAGGTGGGACGCCAGCGGCTCTTACAAGCAAGTCCTGGGGGTGCTGGATGCGCAGGTAAAGCTCCTTGGTCATGGGGGAGAGAGGAGTGGCAAGTCTTGGGGCTACTCTGGGTGGGGAGTGGAAGTGGGGAGAGCTGACTCCTTGGACCCTGAACATGGGCTGATGTCTTAGAGCCTCGCTTCGGTGGTAATCACACCCAGAGACAGACAGACACGCATACACACTCAATCTTGAGAGCCAAGATCAGTCCCCAGGATGGTGTGAAACCTGAGCCATCACAATCTCAGTCTTGGAGGAGAGAAAGGGGCATCTTTGTATAAAGAGATAAGTTAACTCCAGAGTAAATGGAAATGAGTATTTGAGAGAATGAATGGACCTGTCATGGCTGCAGGGTTACAGGTTGTGGTGGAATTCTATAACTGGTGGGTGGTCTCATTAAAACTGCAGGAGCAATTCAGGATAAATAATACTCAGTGTGTTAACTGACCTGGGTTTGGGGACTCTGAGGTCTGGACCAAATCTGGAAACTGCAGACACTTAACTGTGCTTGGCTCTGTCCCCTGATTACTCCTGCTTCTTCCACAGTAGGGGTCATGTGCAAAGGCAGTAGTCAGAGAAATGAACCCTTCAGTTGTGTGTTAGGAGCAATTTCCCTAACAAAGGTTTCATTTGTTTCATTTATCATCACTATACAAGACAGGGGCTTAGACATGGCCCTTAACACAAGTGATTCTGTAGTTCTAACAAAGGGAAAAAAAGATTTCAGATTCAGGGGAACTTGTTCTAACCCTGGCTTTTTTAGTAACTCCGAGTGTCAAATAAATATTACAGCTATTCTTCTGATCACATATAAAACAAAGCTATACATTTCTTTAAGTGTAAAATAAATTATATGCAAAATATTCTTTTAAAAGTCTTTTAAATAGAGGGACTAAATAAGTCCCTGGAAAATATGAACAAGCTCCATCAGGACAATGTGTCTTTTTTTACCGTACAGTAGAGATGACAGGCACAATCAGATAAACTGGTTTAATCTCGTCAGTGCAACAACAAAGGTGACCAAAGGCAATAAATCACAAACTTGTAGGTTGAAAAATCACAAAACTCAATTTCATCACGCAGAATTCTAGTCAGCTTTTCCTCTAGTTTTCGAACAATGTTTATTCCTTGATTATTATCCAACTTTGATAGGTTCATAGATCGGGAATCCATTTAGGTTGAAAATATTCATTTTAATTGCATTCTCTATTTCTTATGATTTCAAATTTAAAAAATTATCATTTCAAAGTGTATCAAAGACCTTGTGTGATTGCATTTTATAGTTGAGACTTTGTATCTTTGATATACTAGATCTCAGGTTAAAATCCCTACCTAACCTACAAGCTAAGAACACGCCTTTCTGATTAAGTTTCTAGGGCTGGCATGATGACCTAAGAATAGATGCTTATAAACATATTTTTGGTAGTGATTTGCATATACCCATCATTCATTCATTCATTTATTCATGTGAAACATATTTATTATGAGCTAAGCCTTGGACTGACATTGGAAATACAGAGATAAATCAAACAGAATATCTGTCCTCCAGATACACTAAGTTTAATAGGAAAGAAGCACCTGTCAGGAAATCATGAGATAGTTGGGTAAGGTAAGTCGGGTAAATTCCATGAGTGCACATCTGAAGGAGCCCTTACGTTACCCCTGAGGAATTTGTTGAAATTGCTATGGTAATACAGAAGCTGTATCAGACCTTGGAGGCTGGAGTGGGGGGAAAATAATTACCAAAGGCAGTAAATCCTGAATAGGATTGAAGCACCAATACCAGAAGTGAAGTAGAAGAAAGTGGACAGGAGGAAAGTTCTCTCTCAGTAGCGCAGAACAGTGTTGACCAGGTATTATTACAAAGTTGAGAGTGTGAGATTATGATTGGAAGATGGAATGAACTAGCTGGATTAGATCCGGTGTCTTATACTTCTTAATTGAAAGAGCTTAGGTATTTCTTTAACTCTGGGCCTTGGTTTCCATATCTGTAAAATGGGGAGGACAGAAATGGTCCACCATAAAGGTATGTTACATTTGGTAAGATACTATACATGGTACAAAATCTGGCACATTTTAAGTGATTAGAAGACAAAAGTTCCTTTTGATTTCTAGATGTTTTCCCTTTTCCGTGAGCATGTACTTTCACTTTCCCATAACTTTCTTCACCATTCCCAGACCCATCTTATGATATCCACGAAGGAAGCTCCTAAAATTAGGAGTTGTGAGATATTAAACGTAGTAATTGGTCACACAAACTATATCCCCATAAGGCCACATCTTAAGTTTGGACCCAAGGAAAATTGAAAGCAACATACTCCTCTAAACCATGAACCTGGCTATGTTGTGGTCTGGTGGTTTAAATATTTCTTGCTACTCTGCCATAATCCAGAAATAACAGGACTTCCAGACTAGTGAAAATTGCTCTTATGTCAACAATGTTAATGTATGATTACGTAATGCATAATATAAGCCTGTGGTCCCCAACCCCTGAGCCATAGACTGGTATTATTCCATGGCCTGTTAGGAACAGGATTGCACAGTAGGAGGTGAGCAGCGAGCAAGTGAAGCTTCATCTGAATTTGCAGCCTTTGCTCCCCATCACTTGCATCACCGCTTGATCTCTGCCTCCTGTCAGATCAGTGGTGCCATTAGATTGTCATAGGAGTGTGAACCCTACTGTAAAACTCCCATGTGAGGGATCTAGGTTGCGCACTCCCTGTGAGAATCTAATGCCTTATGATCTGAGGTGGTGATGCTAGCGCTGGGGAGTGGCTGCAAGTACAGATTATCATTAGCAGAGAGGTTTGACTGCACAGAGACCATAATAAATCAATTGCTTGCAGACTGAAATCAGAACTCTATCAGTGAGTGCAAGTGACAATTAAACTGCATCTGGTGGCAGGCTTTATAATAGCAAATGAGTTGATGTACTTCAATTGTACAGCTGCATCTGATGGCAGGCTTTGAGTTAGAATCTCACACTTATTTTAGTCTGCACGTGGCCTACCCATTATTTTATTTACCACTTCTGTCTGCACCTCTTTACTGCACTGTGCACTTGTCTCAGTCACGGCTTTGGTAAGCCCACAAGCGAACCCTAGCAAAAATGAGCAAAAAACAAACGTCAATGTAGAGCTTCTTTGAAAAGGGGAATGATGAGACAGCAGAAGACTCTAAGACTGCCAACAAAATGAAAGCTGCATTTAAAAGAAAATACCAAGAGTCCTACTTAAATTAGTGGTTCATTGCAACAGGTGATTCACATTTTCTAAACCTGCTTTGTATAATATGTGGCAACCAGCTATCCAACGATTTCATGTAACCTTCAAAACTGCTTTACCACATGGGGACCAAGCACCTTGCATTAAAAGACAAGACTTTGGAGTTTTTCAAAAGAAAAAAACGTGAACATGAAGAACAGAAGCAATTATTGAAGGCTACCACTTCATCAAATGTCTGCACTGACAGCACTGACCATCGTAGTGGTTAACCGCACTGCTGAAGCGAAGAAGCCCTATGCTGTTGGTGAAGAGTTGATCCTGCCTGCTGCTAAAGACATTGCCATGAACTTTTAGTAGAGGCTGCAGTTTAAAAGGTGGTGTGTGTTCCTCTTTCAGCCAGCACCGTAACTAAACTAACTGATGAAATAGCAGAGGATATTGAGGCACAATTGTTAGAATAAATGAGTCATTGTGGTACACAATCCAGGTTGACAAGTCTACCAATGTTGACAACAAGGCAACAATGCTTGTTATTGTGCAATATGTTTTTCAGGAGAATGTGCATAAGGATATGTTATGTGCACTTTTGTTGCCAACCAACACCACAGCTGCAGAACTATACAAGTCTTTGAATGATTACATATCAGGAAAACTGAATTGGTCATTTTGTGTCGGTATATGCACGGATGGAGTGGCTGCCATGACTGGACGGCTTTCTGGTTTCACTACTCAGGTCAAGGAGGTCGTTTTCTGAATGTGAGTCTACACACTGTGTCATCCATAGAGAAAGGCTGGCTAGCTGAAAACTGTCACCTGAACTAAACAACATCTTGTAGGATATGATTAAAGTTATCAACCCCATTAAAGTACATGCCCTTAACTCACGTCTGTTCATGCAGCTCTGTGAGGAGATGGACGCAGAGCACACGTATCTTCTCTTATACACAGAAGTGAGACGGCTTTTGAAAGGAAGATCACTGGCCAGGGTCTTTGAGTACAAGAGCCACTCAGAGATTTCTTTCAAAAAAACAGTCACCACTGGCAGCACATTTCAGTGACACAGAATGGGTTGCAAAACTTGCTTACTTGTATGGCATATTCAACCTCCACAACTAACTCAACCTGTCACATCAGGGGAGAACAACAAGTATGTTCAAGTTGGCAGATAAAGTGGCTGCATGCAAAGCCAAACTGGAATTATGGAGGCCATGAGTGAACATTGGAATTTTCGACATGTTTCAAACATTAGCAGAGATTTTGAAAGAGACTGAGCCAGGGCCTTCTTTCTCCCAGCTGGTGCATGATCACTTATCTCAGCTTTCAAAGGAGTTTGAGCATTACTTCCCCACCACAAAAGACCCACAAACTAGTAAGGAATGGATCTGTGGCCTATTTGTGAATGAGCCAGATGAATCAACTTTGTGCTTGAAGAGGATCCACTGCTTCAGATTGCAAATGACAGTGGCTTTAAAAGTACATTTGAGAGACAATTTCAAATCTCCACACATTCTGGATTAAAGTCAAGGCAGAATATCCTGAGATTGCCACAAAAGCACCAAAAAGCCTGCTTCTGTTTCCAACATCTTATCTTTGTGAAGCAGGGTTTTCTGTAGTGACAGCAGCTGAAATGAGATTACAGAGTAGACTGGATGTAAGCAACACACTTTGGGTGTCACTGTCTCACATCACCCCAGATGGGACTGTCTAGTTGTAGGAAAACAAGCTCAGGGCTCCCACTGATTCTACATTATGGCGAGTTATATAATTACTTCATTATATATTCCAATGTAATAATAATAGAAATGAAGTTCACCATAAATGTAATGTGCTTGAATCATCCCCAAACCATCCCCCAACCACACCTGGAATAATTGTCTTCCATGAAACAGGTCCCTGGTGCCAAAAAGATTGAGGACCACTGCTATAAGCCCAATGGTAGAAAAGTTCAATAGATAATAAAATAGTTTGGAAAACAAGGGAAGTAGTAGATGTGGGGAGACAGGGAAATGAGAAACTTATTTGGGTTCAATTAGGTCTGCAGATAGAAGTGCTGTGGAGTGAGAATAGGTGAGTTAAAAGGATGAGAAATATTTAATGGAGAAGATGGGAGTAAATTAGAACACTGAAAAATACTGTCAAAATTGTCATGTTCTATTTTGCTATATAGAAATTGCTATGCAGCAACATATAAATAATAAGTTCAGTGAAATCCACAATATGAATTCAGTAATTATCTATTCATTGAGAAGTCATTTGTACATTCCTGGTGCTTGGCAAGGATTAATTACCTTTACCAGATTTTATTTTTTTTTTTATCTGGCTGCTATTCCTTCTGGGAGGTAAAATATGCTTTGACTTTACTGTAATATAGTCATTATAAAATGCCTGGCCCACATCTAAGGAGACTATTTCCCAGAGGATGCACAAGGCTTCATATAAGATGTTTTCACGTGGAAAATAGTCCTAGAGGGAATGTTAAATCAAATATTGAGTTCTTAGTCTACCAAATTAGCCATCTGTAGTAGCTTTGCAAGACTTAGGTGCTAAAACAACCACCATTTTATTTCATTTATGATTCTCTGGATAAGTTGGATAGTGTCCTGGTTTGGGTCAGCTTGGCTGATACCTGTTGAGCTCTTTGATGCATGTACAATCAGCTGGCAGGTGGGCTGGTAGCTGGGTGGTCTAGAACCACCATATGCATGTGTCTAGCAGTTTTCCAGCTGTTGGCCGGGGTGACAGACTGTCAGATGAGTGTCTCAGCTCTCCACCCCAGGATCTCTCCAGCAGGATAGCTTGGGGGCTCAGTCACATGGTGCACTCAGGATTCCAAGCACAGTAAGAAGGGAAGTGGTAAGCTTTTTGAGGCTTAGAATTGGAGTTCGTTCAATGTCACTCCTGTTGCATGTCCATGATCAAAACAAGACACAATGCCAGCCCAGTTTCCAGAGGGGAGAAATAGATTCTACCTCTTGAAGGGAAAAGCTGCAAAGAATTTGTAGCCATTTATAGTCTGCCACAGGAATACATGTGTTTTGGATATGAATAAGATCCTTTCATTGATAGCGAATTATCAAATTGGCAATTCCCTGTAAAATTTGAACGTATGTAGTAAAATATATCCTTCATGTTAATTAGAGAATTTTACAATATTTTCCCAAATAATTTGTGTACTTATTTTTCAAATAATATTTCCAGTAACGATAGTGATGATGTTGTTATTGTTCACATATTTGAGTTGTGGTTTTGGGCTAATGGTGTGATAAATATTTTTTAATTATTTTCATTTTGAAATATTACAGGGATATAAATGTTTGTGGTTACATGTATTGATTTTGTTATGCTTGAGTCAGGGTTATAAGTGTGTTCATCACCTAGATAGTGTTCATTGTACCAATTAGGTAGGTTTTTGCCTATCCTCTCCTCTCCCCTAACCCCTGCTTGATTTCCATTGAGTTTTACTTTCCTCTGTGCAGATGTGTGCTCATCAGTTAGTTGGTTAGTTCCGGTTTAATACCAAGGACATGTGGTGTTTGTTTTTCCATCTTTACCTACTTCACTTAGGAGAATGGTCTCCAATTCCATCCAAATTGTTGCAAAAGTCATTAATTCATCCTTCTTCATGGCCGAGTAGTATTCCACAGTGTGTGAATGTGTGTGTGTGTGTGTGTGTGTGTGTGTGTGTGTATCTCATATTTTGTTAATGCACTCATGAATTGTTGGGCACTTGGGTTGATTCCACATCTTTACAATTGTGAATTGTGCTGCAATAAAAATTTGAGTGCAGATGTCATTTGTCATTGTGTTCTTGCAACAATCCTATAAGGATAGATCCATTTTAGTAAGTTATATACGTCTTAAATGATTTATATTATATCATTTGCTATAACACAGAGAACGGATTTGGAGTCAAATATCTTATTTTCTTTTCTCTACTTAGGACATTTTGCTGCATAGGATGAAATTTCATTTCACTCATTCCTTCTAGGTTCAGAAATTTTAAAATATGGTAAATACTTTTTATGTTTGAGTATGGAATCAGAACTGGGTTAGAGAAGACAATGCAAAAGTTGTTAAATGTGAGACAATTTCTAAATACCAAATTTAACTTGGTCAGTTTTACTTTTCGAAATACAAAGAGAGTGATGCTGACTCTAAAAATGTAAAATGATTATTTTTGATGCCTTCCCTTTTTAAACTCTTCTTCTCTTGGTTGAACCCACCAAGTCAATAGGAAGAATTTTCTGGAGATGTTATAATCTC
>NW_012147997.1:1400574-1402546 GCF_000956105.1 Propithecus coquereli | reverse complement strand
TATGCTAGTATTAAAACATGTACACATACATGCAACTAATCATTTTTATAAGATATATATTATGGTTTATCTCATAGAATCATCTATAATGTGCAATGAAAGCTCATATGTTCTTTAAGACTACAGTCCCCAAGCCCTGGGCCATGGACCAGTACTGGTCTGCAGCCTGGTAGGAACCGAGGCCCGCTCCACAGCAGGAGGTGAGGGGCCAGCTACTGAGCAAAGCTTCATCTGTATTTACAGCCACTCCCCATCGCTCGTCATTCTACCTCACCCCACTCCCCCAGCCCCCCAGTCTGTGGAAAACTTGTCTTCCATGAAACCAGTCCCTGGTTCCAAAAAAGTTGGGGACCTCTGCTTTAGGAGATACCAGTGTGAACTCTGACTTTAACATAGGAATTAAATCATATTAAATAAGAAGAGTTGGAAGAGTTGACTTTTTCTCATTTTATAAATTCAGAAGCATTCTTTAGAAATGTACTTCTTTTCCTCATAACAGACAGTTCATGATAATGTGAAATTAAATTTGTCTCCCTACCTTTACACTCCTTGCTCTACAGTTGGTAGAAACAAAATTGCCCAACTTAATCTACAGATATGTTCTTAAGAGTAGATGAATCCTTTAAAAACATGGGTACTAGATGCTCCGAACTCGGATAACCTTTAAAAATGCAGAAATAAATGACTTCCTTTCTGCCATCTAGGAATTCATAGTAAAATTACAAAGATTAAAAAGTAGACTGTCAATTATCAAAAAAAGCAACACAAGCATGACTGACAATCACAATTTTTCAGGAGTGTCATCTAACAAATTTTGCACGATTAGAGAAGATTTAACAGACACAAATGCTTTCACTCAACATTCAAAGATGTGTAGGAGTGAGTCATGCGGTATTCTGAGTTGAGCAAATACCATGTGTGAACCACAGAGGTGAGAAAGAAGTGGGTGGAATGGCAGATTAAGCCAGAAGGAGAGATCATAAAGAGTTCTCTAGGACATCCTGAAGGCAATAAGAAGACACTGTAGAAAAGAGGAGTGCCATGATCATATTTGCATTTCAGAAAATCACGTTTGCAATTGTGTGGCTGTGGTATAAAAGATGGAAATGGAGAAAGGGAGAGTCATTAGAGGCTCTTAAGGTATCCTGGGAGATTTATAGTCACAATCCAAACTATGGTAACAATAAAGATGATGAAGAGGAAGGAACTATTTAGAAAAACTACTTAGGAGAGAGTTGATTGAATGAGAAATTAAGAAACTAGGAAAAATATAAATATCAGTTTCTGCCTCAGACAACTGTGAGGTTCAGGTTGGTGAAAAATTGTGCGTTCACTTTTAGAAAGCTTTAATAGATGCCTGTGAAGCATCACATGAACAAGTGTTTGGATATGTGGTTCTTGGGCTTAGGATGAATCTTCAACCTATGAATTTGGGAGTCATTGATTGTAAGTCAGTAGTGCAAGTTATGAGT
Source organism: Propithecus coquereli (assembly GCF_000956105.1). NCBI lineage: Eukaryota > Metazoa > Chordata > Mammalia > Primates > Indriidae > Propithecus > Propithecus coquereli. The sequence continues at coordinate 1,401,074 of NW_012147997.1, read as the reverse complement.
ATGAATGAAATTACCCAGAAGAAGAGGCCATTGAATAGGCTGAACAAATGGACCATTCTTTGTTCAACCAGTATTTAAATGGCAAAAGGAGAAGGAGTCTAAAAAGGAAGCTACATAAAGGTGTTCAGAATTTAAGAGAAGTACCCAAGGACAGTATAATTGATGGCTATGAAAAGAGAAACTGTCAAGAAAGGGGAAAAACAAAGTGGTTAATAGGGCCAAATACTGAAAAGGGGTAAATTAAGATAAGAACTAAATATTCTTCATGAAATTTGGCAACATGAAGATCATTAGTGGGAATTATGAAATCAATTTAAGTAAAAATTTACATACTTATGAGCAAATACTTGGGCAGAGAGATTGAGTTATGATAAGATTTCCAAGTTACACAAATCTAGTAATCACCTAAGGAGGAAGGCAAAAATTTTATACTACTATGTAACATTAAGCTTCACACTAGAAAAGAGGAAGTTTAGACAGAAATTATATAAATTTGGGTT
>NW_012147997.1:1399289-1400524 GCF_000956105.1 Propithecus coquereli | reverse complement strand
TCCAAAATAATACGTAATTGTGATAAATATATAATTGTGAAACTATGTAAACACACAGAAGTACACCAAATACCTCTGATAGTCTCTTCTTTATTTTTCAGAAAAAAAGACAAAATTATCTTTAATTTAGCAATTAAAATATTTTAAATTTAGCTTATGCATATAAATACATATATTTATATGTATACTTGTGTGTATATTAAATACATATATTTATGGGTAAGATAGATTGTGTGTGTATATATACACACACACACACACACAGAGGAAGAGAAAGAAATAGGGATATTAGAAGTGATTTTCCTTTCCAACGTGATTTATTGCTATGTGCATAGTCATAATGTTGGGAGAAATCTTAAAATTCCTCTCGTTCACCATCGAAGATATCCACTTAACTATATTTCATAAGGATCATAATATCAACATATCTGTAACTATTAGTAGAATAAATTATTTCATGTTTACTTTTCCATCTACTAACAAAAATATTTCAAATGTAAATTAAAGACACTAACTTCATATGCTACTTGCTATATGTTTTCTTTTGCAGAAATGCGGTTCAGAAAAAAGTGCTTCATTCTTCAGTAAGGTGACATATTCCTGGTTTAGCAGGTAGGAATTTTACTAATTTATTTGTAGCATACCATGCTAAGGAAGATTCCAAGGGAAATAATCCCTGAATGACATACTTTTATTCTCACTATGAATATTTTTACAAAGTGACATTGTAAAGATTTTTTTCATATTGCTTATCACACAGAAATCACAGGTAATAACATACTAAATAGTTCCGCAGAAGCAGTACTAACGTTCCTCCAATATGCCTGTCCCTTTATAGAATTTGTATCTCATTAGTACTGTTGGAGAGAAAGAAAAATGAACTTCTTTTTTAGCATCACATATATGCTACCCACTTTGTGTCTATTATTTTGTTTAATTCTCCCCCGAGCACTATGAGATACACATTTACAGATGAGCAAACTGAAGCTCAGGGAGAGAAAGAACTTGTCCATTGATACCCATACCCAGGTAGAAACAAGTATGTGTTATAAACCAGTTTCTGATGAGTCCATGATTCATGATTTTTTATTTTTATGTATTTATTTATTTTGCTATTTCATTCTACTCTTTACTAGGAATGATCTCATATATACTTATGTATGCTAGTATTAAAACATATACACATACATGCAACTAATCATTTTTATAAGATATATATTATGGTTTATCTCATA
>NW_012147997.1:1393360-1396970 GCF_000956105.1 Propithecus coquereli | reverse complement strand
CAGGCTGGTCTCGAACTCCTGAGCTCAAACAATCCGCCCGCCTCGGCCTCCCAGAGAGCTAGGATTACAGGCGTGAACCACCGCGCCCGGCCTGCAGTTAATTATTTTTATTTTTCAAACTTCGTATATGTATAAAAATGTTTTCCAAACCTGAATTTTGTTTCATCCATGAGTTGAAAAAAAGAGTGATGTCTGCTCTGGCTTTAAAAAGTTTCAGTGTCATTTTAAAGTCACAGGTATCACAGAATGTAAGTAATGCAAATGAAATTAATTTCAAGTAAATGTAATTTTAAAGCTTTGATTATCAAACTATGAAAACAGTATGCATATATATTAAATATTGCAAACATCAAACTATTAGGTGTCCTAAAGTAAGACACTGAAATTAAATTTAATAGGCAAGGTAAGGCATAGCAAATTAAAAAATATGACAACCTAGTCTCTTGAAGTCTGTATCTTAAGTCAATCTAACAAATCATCAAGCTATCATTGTTGTATCACATTTATTTTCTATTTAACTTTACCATCTCAGAACTAGATAAAAAGTATTTTCACAGCATGCTGTTATCTGGCACTGTCATTGGCATGAATCTAATTTGATTTCTTATGTGGTGATTAAACAATTGCAGTTGAAACATAGCTATTGTTTAAGAGAACGTCCTTTTGAAAGCAATGGTTAATTGTATTCTCAGATCTATTTTTGGAGTTACAGAATAAAGTCAGAAATTATTTCCTAAGCCAAATTCAAGCACCCATAATTACATGAATAATTCAATTAAATGTGCTCAGATGATGGAATAATTAGAAAATTATATGCTTATGAGACTTAATTCCTAAGGTAGCACCTATCTAGATCATTTTGATGATCCAATAATTGCCAAGACTTTATTGACTTTATTAACAAATATAATCTGTCATCAGTGAGTAATAATCATGGTCATAGAATGATCCCCTTGATATACATGGAAAAATCTAGTTAATGTTTTTATAAGTCACAGTTGAACCGTTATTTTAACCAGGGATACGCTACTCAATATGTCCTAACTTTTCCTTGCACATTAATAAAATTCATCCATTAACTAACCTTGTCCCAATCTACAGTTTTTGGAGACTGATTTCATCTTTCTACTCTCTTCACATCAGTTGGATGAGATATTTATGCACCCTTATTAGAGCTAAATATATCAAAATTCTCTAAGATAATAAAATTAAAAACAGAGTGGAAGCATTCCACTTGAAGGCACTGTCTGACTTTTGTTAATTTTGCACTGGTTTATGTCATAGATTTTAAAAAAGTGACTGGTCTTCTTGGTGTTTAACTGCCTATAAAAATGAGAAAGTAGTACTGCTCTGCCTACTTTAGGAAGTTATGAGAATCAAATTAATTGAAGTGAATGTCCTTTGAAAAGAAATATCATTCTAAAAAAATGTGAGATGCATGTGTGAACCTTATTATTGCTTTAGGAATAAAGTCCGTAAGTTTATGGGACCTGGCGCATGCTACACATTTCACTTACTGGAAGGATCAATTGTTGGTCCTAGTTGTTTTCCAAAAAGCTGCCTCAACTTTTCATTCCTTGCTTCCTCTTTTTTTTAAACTTTTACATGAGAAAGTAAGACCAGCCCATGTGATCAGAGTCTACCAGAAGAGAGCAAAAGGTGGAAAGAAAGTACACACTTGGGAAAAGAGAAGTCAAGGGAGTTAAACAACCAAGCCATGAGAATCACAATCAATTCAGCTTAAGTGTCACTTTTAGATGCTGCATTATTTGGAGACTCAGCATGAAAGCCAGGGGTCATTTTCCCTGAACCAAAACCGCTGAGTTTTGCACAGTTCTAACTCAAAACGCTGAGGCAGTAAATGCTATTAAAAATGCTTTTGTGAAAATCAATTCAGTCTTATTCTGAAAATGAATATTTATTTTATGGAATGAAATGGAAGGACTTAATATGACATGAAAGTAGTTTATTGCTTAATATGTTTTTAAAAGTGCACTGCAGGAAAATATCCAGCTTATCTGAGCCAACAGAAACATGATTACTAAAGGTCTTTTCTTATTACATTTAAGAATTTTTGTTAAATATGAATTGTATAGGATACTATTTATTATAATAAAAGTAAAATTGAATCCAGTGAAGACTGTGGTTACCACAGGGTTTAAAATCCATCCCAGGCAGGGTCAATCAATTGAGATTATTCAATAACGATGACAATGAAAGTGGTCCCATTTTGGAGTAGTATGATGCTCTGTTATTGTCTCTTAGGCTAATACACTTTATAATGGAAAGAACTGAGGCTATACAGCCAGAAGGCATGAGTTTAAATATGGGCTTAATATCTTACTGAACAAGTCATGGCACAGAGTATATCTGAACTCTATCACTTAGGAATGTATTTGGCTTCAAGTAAAAGAATAGCCAAATAATACAAGCTTAAACAAATAGGTTTTTATTTTCTTATGTTATTGGGAATAGGGCTGGGAATAGGATGGTGAGCTATCAGAAATGTTATAAAGGGCCCAAACTTTTTTGTTTTTCTACCTGCCATACTTATTATTTGACTTTTCATCCATGGTGGCAAAGATGGCTTTTATATCACAGAGCATGATGTTCTCAAGTGCATGCAGGAAGGAGGAATGGGAAAAAGAGGGAGATCAAATGTTTTCACCTTTTGAAGTTTTGTGCTTTCATTTGAAAAAGAAAATTCTTCCCAGTAGACTTTTGTTTAGGTATCATGAGCCATAACTGAGTTATGTGGTTAATCCCACGCAGAGGGTAATGAGATTACCAGGACTAGTTCAGACCAATCATAATTCATAACTCTGTGCCTGAGATAAGGGCTTACCCTGAGTCCAAGAGATTTTCAACTGAATAAATATCAGATTCCTGTTAGAAGGAAGGTGGTAGGGCAGAGTGGTAGCTGTGAGTAAATACACTTCATTGTCTCCTACAATAACTTTTGTGGTATTCCTAGACCAGACATCTTAGTTTGCATCTGTTTAGACCCATTGTTCATGCATAATTATTCACAATGTCTCCTGGGTCAAGCTCTTTGAAGGAAAGAGGGTGGAAACACTAAGAGACTGGCAAAAACTTGCCATACTTCTTAAGAAATCAACTCAGAAATGGCACTCTGACATTGGCTCATATTCTATTGGTCAAATAAGTCATCTGGCCAAAGCCAAAATTTATGGAGTAAGGACAGCTACTCCACATCTAGTTGGACTATCACTAAAGTCAAGTAGCAAAGGGGCATATAAAGTCCTAGTGGAACAGAAGAAAGTTGCAAATGCAGAGGTTAGATCTATTTCTCCCCTGGTACAAGCCTAAAAGCAAATATGGGTTCTCAGGTGGGTGGGTGGATACATTACTTGAAATTTGGCTATTTAAATTTCAGTAAGTGAGGTGAAATAGGTGAGGGGTATATTCTCCAAATAAGAGATGAGTAAATGAAGTTAGCATTTCACCAAATAATTGGATGTCTAAACGGCCTTTCTAAAAATTGCAAATGACTATGGCACATTATCAAACTCCAGGATAAAGTTGTATAATTTTTCAAATGCACAATCTAGTCATTGTATCCTGATCAATAAAATAATTTATAAATTAA
>NW_012147997.1:1380969-1382280 GCF_000956105.1 Propithecus coquereli | reverse complement strand
GTAGAATAATACTTTCAATATTTACTAGATATGATTCTTGTTGATTGTTGTGTTTTCTCTTTTCCTCCCTTTGTGGATTTTATTCTAACATGAAGCAAAAAAATGAGTGTTCATATTTGATATTATGAATATTATTTTATGATCTTTACCATGCCTTGAGTACAGATTATTTTTAATAATTCTTGATTAATATGAGTAGAACCACTATAGCACCTGGTGATAGTCACTTATTTGTTTGAGATTATGAAAAAGGAAAAGGTCTAATTGGTAGATATATGCACAAAAGAGAGAATAATGCTCCTCTTTCAGGAAATTTAATTCCAAGACCAAGAAGACATTTAGTAACTTGCTTTTGTAAAAAAATAATTTGGTATCCCAATGGGTGACATCTGATAGAGATCAATTAAGAAATGCAGAACTTCCTGTTGTTATTACATATATGTGTGGTATGGAAAAATTTAATAGTGTCATTGGGAATATACAATGTTCTAAATAATTGTTAGTAACCAGAGATTTTACTATTAGAGACACTGATATATATTTGATTCTAAAGTCTGATTTTAATAAAGTTAATCTTTTGAAATATTTGATAGAGAAGTTTGGGCAACACAAATTGCTTTTAATTGTTCACATATTAGCTGTCTAAGCCATCGATAAAATCGATCAAAGCTAGAAATTTTATTTTCCACTTAAAAATTTAAATTTATATAACGAGTGAGTTTTTAAATTCAACATCCTTTGGGAAAAAATTTGCATATAGTAGCACCTAATTGCATAGAATTTCCTTCTTGTTCTAATAACCTATGAATTGTTTCATTATGGCCATTTGCAGCGACAAAGAACATTTTTACATCTTCAGAGTTCACAGTGAAAAAGGTCTATTCATAAAACCTCTAATACTAAACTAAATTTTCACCAATAAAATAGAAGAGACTATTTAAATAAACCAAGAACTGTATGCCTGCAAAATAAATGACATATAAATTTATAATATCTCAGAGTATCTGCCCAATTTTCTTCATCATTTTTCAGAGTATATGTAGTCTTTTAAAATTATTATTATTTTTAGTCACATAGATGCAGTTTATAAAAGGGTGCGATCACATAAAAAATGTTATTAACAGTGAACATCAGGCACTCTGAGTTTTAATGTTTATAGTCAAGGGACAATAAGCGACCAAGGTAGTTATGTTTAGAACCATCCCTACCATTTTTCTGTACCCCAGCAGTGATCCTAATTATCACAGCCATGCTGACACCAAACCTAAGAGGAAATAAGAAAAGGTAGAGAAGGGGGAAATAGCTTATGCA
>NW_012147997.1:1379263-1380919 GCF_000956105.1 Propithecus coquereli | reverse complement strand
ATTATTTCTATTAATATAGAAAATCTCTAAAATATGTGAAATGACAAGCCATTTCCCTAAGTACAATTGGTTGCTATTGTAGATCCTTCTGTCCTCAAACTATTCAGCATCACTTCCTTTTAGTGTTCAGGAGCAAATAATGTCAATATGTATGTGTATTTTGACTTTTCACTAAATAGTGACAAAGACATCTTCTGTTTCTCAAAGCTTCACATCTATTGTCCAAGTAAATTTTATGGTGGCCAAGGCCAAAGTTTATGGGAACAGGGATAGATATTCCACACCTAGCATCACATATACACATATATATATTTTTTCTAGACTTCCCTAAAAGAAAATATAATTTGGAGATAAAAACTATATTGATTAACGAAATAGTTTCAAAACTCACAAAAGGGATAAAATACAACCATTGATTTTACCATTTTGCTATGTGATATGAATATCAGCAACTAGTATGAATACATATCATACCAATGACATGGGTCATAATTTCAAGTTTAACTGAATTTATTCCTTTCTTGTTACCTTATTGTCTTTGGAGTACACTAGTTTTATGATTCTTTTATTTATATATATGAATATATAGATATATTTCATGTGTACTAATATTCTGTCCAATTTTCTCATTGTTTCTATTTTCTTTAATTATGTAGGCATCTTTTTGTAAAGAGGCACATACCAGAAAACCATCTCTACTTTATGCATTGTGGAACACCTTTAAGTCTGCCCTGATTCAAGTTGCTTTATTCAGAGTTTTTGCTGATATTTTGTTTTTCACTAGCCCACTCATAATGAAGTAAGTTGAAATCTTGTGTGTTTGTTTTCCTTCCTACAGGTAAATGAGAAGCAAGTGTTCTACTATAAAAGTTCTACTAAAAAAGAGTGAAGAATGTCCTTATTGTGAATTTTATTTAGCATATGGGTATTCTATTAGGGTTGTCTATGATATGAATGGGGATTATAGTAATGTGATCAATATTTGTTGAAGCCAACTATGTATTAAGCATTGTTCTAAAATCTTATATTAATTGTATTAAGTCACAGTTCCCCAGAGAAACAGAACCAATAGGGTATATATAGATATATAAAAGGGGATTTATTATGAGAATTGGCTCATGCAATTATGGAGGCCAAGAAGTCCCACAATCCTGTGGTCAGCAAGATGGAGACCCAGGAAGTCTAGTGGTGTAATCCAGTCTGAGTCTGATGGCCAGAGAACCTGGAACTCTGATGTCCAAAGGTAGGAGAACATGGATGTCCCAGGTCCACAATAGAGTGAATTTGCCCATTCTCCACCTTTTTGTTCTATACCCTCAACAGTTTGGATGAGTCCCTATGGCCTGTGATGTATTTTATTCAGCCTACTAATTAAAATGCTAAACTCTTCTAGAAACACCCTCCCAGACACATCCAGAAATAATGTTTTACCAGCTATCTGGGTATCTCTTCACCCAGTCGAGTTGATACAAAAAATTAACCATCACATTACTTATCTTTAAACATTCCTATGAAGTAGGAAGCATTATTACACTTATTATTACAATGCAGATACAGAGACAGAGAAGTTTCAGTAATTTTCCCAAGTCTACATGGCTGGAAAGAACCAGAGTGATGATTGAAATCTGGGAAGTCTTACTCAAATGTTATGTTTAG
>NW_012147997.1:1374798-1377488 GCF_000956105.1 Propithecus coquereli | reverse complement strand
TAGGGAACTGGGCTTTGTTTTGTACTTGTTAAATTTGAAATATCTATTAGCCATTGTGCAAGAACAAATTAATTAACATAACAGGCCTGGATATGGACTTTGGAAGGCCTGCTTACAGGAGTGGTCTTTGGTTGGTACCTGGAGCTTGAGTTTTCAGGGGGTTCTCACTATCCTAACGGATGAGAGTGGCTCAATATGTCCACACCGTTTATATGCAATCAATATGGTTCATGCTGAATATCTTATTTCCTTCTGGGAGTCTGGAATTTGGGTGTGTGTTAAGAAGAAGCTTCCTACTTGACCAGCCTCCTATAAAATCCCTGGATGTTAAGTTTCTAATGAGCTTGCCTTGTACACAACATTTCACATGTGTTGCCACAACTAGTTGCTATGGGAATTAAGCATGCTCTGTGCGACTTCACAGGGAGAGGATTTGTGGAAATTTGTGTCTGTTTTCCTCCAGACTTTACCTTAGCCACCTTTTCTCTTTACTGATTTGCTTTGTATCTTTTCACCATAATAAACCATAGCAATGAGTTTGACAATATACTGAGTCCTGTAAGTTCTTTTAATGAATCTTTGAGCTGGGGAGTGGTCTTGGGAGATCTCTGACACAGCCATCTAGATAAAAAGGTTGAGTAAGCAATTGTCTATATAAGTCTGGAATTAGGAAAGATACAGGCTGAAGTGATGAATTAGAATTATTCTAAATTGGATTGGGTATTTTGATCCATTGTGCTGGATGAGACCACATAAGCATAAGTGAAGACAAATAAATATGTTCACAAACAAAACCGTCATCTATTCCAATGTGTAGTATTGGTGAAAATGGAGAAATCTGTTAGACGATATTAAGGAGTAGCTAGTGCAGAAAGAAAAGAACCAAGAGAGAATGGTGTTAGGAAATCCAAGGCAAGAAAGTGTTTATTGTTGTCAGAAAACTATTCTGCCATTTTTCTTTTTTTCTTTTCTTTTTCTTTATTTCCGACCCTGCCATTTTTCACCCCAAATTCTCTGGCTCCCTTGTCTTTTAGAATTATAGGCCAAATGTCTCCTGGATTAACCCTCCCCACAGATGAAATGTCAGACCCCTCCTTCCCCTTGCCTCTGCCCCCCACATCAGTATATCCCAGGAGTCACCATAGGATTATCTTATGTGTGACCAGAAATATATCTCTCAGAGGCATTGACCAGCATCTTCTTCCTCTCCTGCCCTATTATGGTTGTCTAATGCTGCAAAGTTAACCATGTTAAAATTTAGTGGCATAAAACAAGTCTGTTATGTTCACAATTTGGGGAGTCAGGACTTCAGACAAAGATTGTTTTTCTCTGCTCCACAATGATTGGGAACTTAGCTGAGCATCTTGAATAGCTGGAGATAGCTGCAGCTGTAGCTCTCATATGATTGGCCCGAGACGTATGGCTGATGCTCTGCTTCTGGCTGTTAACTTGGTTCTTCTCCATGTGTGCTGGTGCTGAAATGTCCAAGATGGCTTTTTAATTTACATGCTTGATGCCTGGGCTAAGATGGCTAAAAATGGCCATTTCTCTATCTCTCAGTCTCTCTCTCTCTCTCTTTCCCCATACCCTCTCTGAATGGTTAGCTTGAGCATAGAGGTCTCAGAATAGTTAGCTTCTTACATGGCAGCTGTATTTCCTCAGAGTAAGTATTCCAAGAGGCTCAGACAAGTTGTTTTATGACCTAGGCTTGGAAATCTCAGAATGTCACTTCTGCCACATTATCTTAGCCAAGTAAGTCTCTAAGCCAGCCAAAATACAAAGAGAGGGGAATTAGAGGAAGGAGATTCAACTTCTCAATGGGAAGAGCAGCAAGGAATTCCCAGACATTTTCAGTCATACTCGGATTCCCATTTGCCAATGACTGCTGCTCAAGAAATTCATTAGAGAATCTCACCATGGCCACTATCATTCCTAATACTGCATCAATCATAGCCATTGAGTGTCTCTATCTTCTCTATGTTTTCCAAAAATCTGTAGCATCTAGGGTACCAAAGAATGTCTGTGGAGTAAAGAACAATCTTCCTAATTTTGTGATACATTTTGTAACACTTGATCAAAAACTAGCTTGATCATACCTGCGAAACAGGAATTTCAATATTTCATTGAAATGAGTCAGTTGACATGTCTTTCTTCCTGCCTAGTTGACGAACTCCTCCAGGTAAAGAATCCTGTGTTATTCAATTCTTGTGTCCTTAGCTCTTAGCACAAAGCCTGGAACACATAACTCAAATAAATTTCCTGACTAGAATACTGTATAAGTGGACTTATCCAAAGTTATACTTTTCTAAGAGACTGTCATTCTTGAGTAGCTGAATAACCTTAAAATTTCCACATTAAGTAACAATTGAGTGACCAGAAAGAATTGTATGAGTTTGTATGATCATAATTTGGGCCTTGGAGGAGCTAATTTCATCAAATAATTTTGAGACATGTATATTTTGTTTTGGTAAGAAAAAGTCACTGGAGAGGACTATCTCTAAGGATGAATGCACATTGTCATATGTGATCCATATATGTAATAAAGCATATAAAAATAATACTTAATTTACTAGTAGAATAATACTTTCAATATTTACTAGATATGATTCTTGTTGATTGTTGTGTTTTCTCTTTTCCTCCCTTTGTGGATTTTATTCTAACACGAAGCAAAAAAATGAGTGTTCATATTT
>NW_012147997.1:1367245-1373207 GCF_000956105.1 Propithecus coquereli | reverse complement strand
ACTCACAAGCCTGTGAAAATAATTGTTGGTTTTATTTATTTTATCATCTAATGCTTGGGTTAAAAAAGATGGTGGGGTAAGGATACCAAATTAAGAAAGTAGAGAAAAAGAAGAGGTAGGGGTATATATATGTGTGAGAGAGAGAGAGAGTGCATAACATTTTGGCAATAATCAACATTCATAAGCATTTAACTACTTCAGATATTTAACATGTCTTTCCCTTTCTCAATTTTTATGACATTCAGGCAAATGATCATTTTCTGTGAACACAGCTCAAATTTTGGCTGGATTGGCTATGGTTATGCAGTGGCACTTTTTATTGTAGTCTTTTTGCAAACACTGATCCTTCAGCAATATCAACGTTTTAACACACTCACCTCGGCAAAAATTAAAACAGCTGTAATTGGACAGATCTACAAAAAGGTAAAAAAAATTCAAGGAACTCCCAATTTGTAAATGGACTGCCCCATATGCACTTTAAAATAAGGGGACTAGAAAAATAGGAGAGTGTATTAAAAAGTTCTTAAGGTGTCCTTTGCGTATGCATTTGTTTTACTTTAAAAGAACTTTGACTCAATATTGGTTGCATTAATTTCTCTCTAGGGCTATTTCTCCCCATAGTCCCTACAACTTGTAGTCAGCCCTAATCCATGAAATTAAATGATTATCCTTGTCTCCTGTTATGTCACTTAACTCACCTCCAGAAAGTGGGTGGAATTGAATGTTTTCGTGGTTGTCTATATTATGCATCGATAAAATTTCCTCTTTTCACGATCATTTTCATTCTACATACTACCTTTTTCTTCTCCCTCTGCTCAATCTACCTTATTTTTTTCATACAACAAAGCCATCTTTTTCTATTCAATCATTGTCTGGTTTTCTTTCATTCTAAGCCCTATCCCCTCAACTTGGCTGATCCTTCCTTATTCCTGGCATAATCTTAACACTTACTTTGTCCTTTTTTTGAAAATACAATTTTAAACACCACCTTTTTACCATCCAGAGCTTTTTATTTACATCATAATTATTAACAATTAAAGGTTTTCCTTTCTCCCCTAATTATCAACCAATTATTCAATTAACAGATGCGCTCCCCTGTAAATTGTAGGTTCTTCAAGATTTGGAATGGGAACTTATTTACCTACTATATCCTTATCATCTAAGTCAGGGGCTTTTATAAATTTTTATAAAAGTTGGATGAATGAATGAATGAATGAGCCCTTGCCTTCAAGAAATTGGGGGAAAGTGTTAGCATATGTAATGAATTTGTGGAACTAAATGCAGATTTCATAAAAGATCAGATGTGCAGGAAATCTACAAAGGTTGTGTACAGTTAAGAAAGTTTTCACATAGAAAGGAAGTCTCGAAATGGTCTTTGAGAGAGCTATAGAATTGGTATAAGTGGAAGGAAGTGTTACAATTTAGTCTGAACTGACAGGAAGGATTACAGGCCATTTCACCTTACTGGGCCAAAATGGGGGCATGGAGTGGTTTGAGAGATCTTAGAATGACCCGGGACCAATTGAGCCAGTAAATGGTAATTGAACTTGCAGCAGAGTCATTTATTAATAGCTCTGCAGAGCACAACCCAGTACAAGGTCAGGGTGGCTGACCCAGTCCTAGTTCTAGAGGTAGTGTATGAGGAATCCAAATATGGAGGAAAATCTAGGATTCGGTTTAAATGCTAACACTAGTTTTTGATATACAGTCCATGTGAAACAGGATTTTATTCAGCGAAAAGAGCATTGGAGTTTGGGTGTGAGATGTGGGTAGATTTACAAGCATAAAAGAGTAAACTTCCATACAAGACTGAATGCACAAAAGTGTGAATTTAGAATCATAAAAGGTGGAGCACAGAGGATTTTTAGGGCTATGAAACTACTCTGTATGATACTGTAGTAGTGAATATATGTCATTCATTATACACTAGTCCAAACACACACAATGTACAACACCAAGAGTGGACCTGAATGTAAACTATGGACTTTGGATGATAACCGTGTGTCAGTGTCAGTTTGTCAGTTGTAGCAAATGGACCACTCTGTGGAGATGTTGATAACGGAGGAGTCTGTGCATAATTGATGCAGGGAATATACGGGAACTCTCTGTATCTTTCTTTCAGTTTTGCTGTGAACATAAAACTGCTCTAAAAATACAGTCTTTTGTGGGGGCAGAAAGGTGTAACACCTTTCCTTGTCTATCATAAGGGTCACTCCTATAACAAAAGACAAGTTAAGGCTGGGCACGGTGGCTCACGCCTGTAATCCTAGCACTCTGGGAGGCCGAGGCCGGTGGATTGTTTGAGCTCAGGAGTTCGAGACCAGCCTGAGCAAGAGCGAGACTCTGTCTCTACTAAAAATACAAAGAAATTAGGTGGACAACTAAAAATATATAGAAAAAATTAGCCAGGCATGGTGGTGAATGCCTGTAGTCCCAGCTACTCGGAAGGCTGAGGCAGGAGGATCACTTGAGCCCAGGAGTTTGAGGTTGCTGTGAGCTAGGCTGACGCCACGGCACTCTAGTCCGGGCAACAGAGTGAGACCCTGTCTTGAAAAAAAAAAAAAAAAAGACAAGTTAACAAAAGAAAGTATAACAAATTTATTTACTCAAAGTTTTACATGATATGGGAGTCTTCAGAAATAAAGACTCAAAGACCCTGGCAAAACTGTCCATTTTTATGCTTAGGTTTGATGAAAAATGGACAGCCTTGTAGAAATGTGAATCCTGACACATTTCTTGGTACACAAAGAAATTGAAGAATGTATTTTTATAAATGTTATGTGACCCCACCTTCAGGCCCACCCTGTCTTGCACTTCTGGTTGAAAATCATTGGGATATGAATTTTAGGGCCCTTCCAGCTCTATATGAAGTGATGTGTATGACTTCCAGCTGGATGGTCAGAAAAGTTTCATGGTTAATATCGCATGATGTGGGTCTGAAGGATGACTTGCATGAGGTAAAGGCTCTGCTGTTGGAATACTATGGAAGAAAAAAGTACAGGAATTAGTACAAAACCTGCTCAGTTAAGGGGGGTAGATTAATTTGACTAGAAACAATGTTTCATGTACAGGATAGTGGGGAGAGATAGTAAAGACAGAAGAGATCGCTTTTTAAAATCTTTTAGGAAAAGAACCTTCAAAGACATATTGTAAAAATGTACTTTAATTCTATAAGAAATTGGGATCCAGTTGAGCCATAAGGTGGATGATCAGGACAAAAGGATTGAAAACACGTGGAGCTGGAAAGAAGGCAAACCTTACAGCTGTTGCAGTAGTTCGGGAAATAAAGATATGAGCGAGCACAACGGCAGTGAGTCTAGAAATAAACACATAGTCATGAGAGAGAATGTGAAATTGTGAGATAAATTTTATCATCAGATGATAAAATGAAATAATAGTGTATTGAACTCAGTGATAATCAAGGTATTTCCAGTAAGTAGGAGGAGTGTGTGAGGCTCGGAACTCTATCTGGTTCATCTGGATCTTCTTAGAGCATAATTGAATAAGTGAAACAAATTAAGTTTCGAAAATACATGAGTCACATCGTGATGCTTGTGTGAGTGTGTGTGCAGACTAGAATTTACATGATATGAAAATACTGTGGAAAAGGAATCTAAAACTTGGATAGAACTTTGAGTTTCTTAGAAAAAGTGATCGTGATAATGATATATCTTGGCTAATTTTTATTTTGATTGAAGAGTATTTAGAAACTCCCAAACTTTTTACATTGTTTGAGATTTTAAAAGTGGGTCTTTTCTTTTTATCTGAGTCACATTTTCTCTCTTTTATCAGATTGAAATACTTTCTACCAGACAATTCTGGAAATGTTGCACCATCCACTGTAATCGTGGTGCCTATTGCAATATTCTTTCAAATTGTTTTGTATAACAAAAGGCAGTTTAAATTGTATAATTTAGCAATAAATGGTAACTATGTTGCCCTTCTTAGCTTGTGAATTTTGTCTTTTATGAAAATGTAAAGGTTTATTTGGCAGAAAAAAATATTGAAAGAAAAATCAGTTTTCCTAATGTTAGAAATGGCATGTAAACAACATTCAATTATAGAATGACTTTTAGTCTTCTGTGATATTCTGAAAGTAACATTTTTTTTCTTTTAGTATTGTCAGAACACTTAACATGAGATCTATCATCTTAACACATTATAAGGGTAAAATACAATATTGTTTATTATAGTAAAATATACAGCAGATCTCTACACCTTATTCATTTTCTGTGGTTAATTGAAACTTTGTACCTGTTGACTAATAACTCCCCAATTTTCTCCCCCCCTCAACCCCTAGTAACCACCATTCCATCTTTGACTTTATGAATTTGACCGTTTTAGATACCTCATTTAAAATACCTCATTCCAAATACTCCTGCAGTATTTGTCTTTTTGTGTCTGGCTTATTTAACATAGCAGAATGCCCTTAAGGTTTATTGATGTCACATATTGCAGAATTTCCTTCTTTCTTAAGGCTGAGTAGTCGTTTCTTCAAAGAAGACATAAAAGAGCCAACAAGTACATGAAAAAATGCTCGTCATCACCAATCATCATGCAACTATAAATCAAAACCATGAGATATTATCTCACACCTGTCGGGATGGTATTATCAAAAAACCAAAGAACAAGTCTTGACAAGAATGTGGAGAAACCAGAACCTTTTTGCACACTGTTGGTAGGAATATAAAATGGTACGGCCACTATGGAAAACAATATGGAGGTTCCTCAAAAAATTAAAAATAGAACTACTATATGATCCAGCAATTCCACTTCTGGGTATATATACAAAAGAATTAAAATCAGGATCTGGAAGAGATATCTGTGCAGGGAGTTAGCTACGCTCCCAGCAAAAAATCGGGTGCCTCTGGCAGGGGTCATCACAAAGAATAAGAAAATAATAGAAAATGGAAAATAATAGAAATAAAAGAATACACAGAGACAAAGGTATAATTTTGTAGATTTATAAAGATAAAAGGCAAAGCAGGAGTACTCAAGGGTCCTTATGAATATTTCAGTGAATTGTAAGGCCACGAATGAAGGTTTTCATGGGTATTTATAGGTATAGTGATCAGCTGCCAGGGGTAACAGATTTACATAATAACAGCTAGTTCATTTTAGGTTAAAAGTATTTCAAAAGGCTTCTTTAGATCCCTTAACTAACTCTATCTACATGAACAGTGGTTACAAAATCTTTCAAAGACAAAATTCTAAATTCTAAGGTAAATTTATTGCTTAACAGAAGTGTTAAACAGAGATATAGTGGCTCCATATTTCTTTATCTAACAGAGATACAGTGGCTCCATATTTCTTTATCTAGTTATTGTGGATTGAGACAGGTAGTCAGGAGTTTAAGCAGGAACTGTCCCTTGGGCTAATTGCTTTTAGCCACAGGTGTCTGTTGGACAGGCATTCTTTAAACAGATCTCATCCTGTGGCTCCTTGCAGACCTGCTTTGTCATTCAAAACAGGCCAGAACCACAGGTTTGAGACTGCAGCACCTTGGAAAACAGCTGCCACTGACCTTTGAGATGCCCTCCTGAGGTGAAGCAGCTTTGGATATGCAAACTGACAGGTTCACATATTCCTTCAGGGCAAAGCCCTGCAAAACTCCTGAGACCATTTCTGTCTCTAATATAGTTATATTAATTTATGGAGCGACATATGTGCACTCCATGCTCATTGCACCCCTATTCATAATATCTAAGATGTAGAAACAACCTAATCAATCAACAGATGAATGATAAAAAAAATATGGTATATACATACAGAGGAATATTAATTAACAATTAATTTTTGAAGATTACTTTCTCTTGTACATTGAAGAAAATGTGTACAATGCATAAATTTTGAAAGAGAAAATAACAACCATCCATAATTCTAGAATCTAGAGATAAGCAGTGATGTATTTTCTTTCAATATTTTTTCTATATATACATATATATTTGATACATACTATTGT
>NW_012147997.1:1353893-1354458 GCF_000956105.1 Propithecus coquereli | reverse complement strand
TAGGTTATAATTACCTAGTTATGACTATTTTCCAGCATTATCAATAGAACAATATTGTATAAGTACTGTAAGTTGTTTTTCTCAACTAAATCTTATATAAAATAGAGAAAATAGACTATATTTAAGAAGTAGCTATAGCCATACAAGTAAAAGTATTACCAATTTTGTCAAATGTGCTTTTATTTTCTTTCCATTAAATAGAAAAGCCAAAAAAAGAACAAAGATAAACAGATAAAACTACTTAAAGAAATCTTACATGGAATTAAGGTAATATATATAAAAGGGATATACCTTTGAATTGACTAGAGTATAGCAATAAATTAGTCAATAAATAAAGTTTGTACTATTCTCAATATCTCGAAATGACAATACATGTATAATTGTTGGGAGGGGGTTTCAGATTGCAGATATGTAGGAATCCATACTGCTAAAATAGCATTTAAATGCAAAGCCAAATAAAATATAGGCATTTCCTTTTTGTTTCCCACCCAACAACTAAATGCAAATATCCTAAAAGACACAAAATATTATTTATCTTAAGGAATAATGTGGAAGAGATGGGATG
>NW_012147997.1:1351540-1353843 GCF_000956105.1 Propithecus coquereli | reverse complement strand
ATCAGTTTAACTGTCCTCCTTACTATTCAGTAGCAGAAATGTCTCTAATTTCTGGGCAAAAATGTAAATGAGGTTTGAACACTGCAGTAGCCCTGGAGACTTGTGCTTGTGGGGATGCCAGTGCCTTGTGAACTTACCAAGACGGGTGTGGTCCCTCCACTGGACCCTATGCCCCACCCCCACCTTGCATTAAATAGCCCCTCAACCTGAAACTAGGCAGGGTTAGAGCAGTTTCACTGTGAGTCCTGCCTACTATTTTCCAGATGAGCTTTTCCTCTGAATTATTAATTTATTGAATAAATAGATTTCGAGTGCTTCTTGTGTCTAACTTTCAATTCTGTCTCTCTTTAAATCAATGTAGTAGAAATTTCATAAAGTTTTTGGTAAGTGAATGCAGGTTTGCCTAGTTTCCATTAGAAATATAAATCCCCCAGTATTTTTACAGTTATTTATACATTTCACTGAAAATTTTAAATGGGTGGACGATTAAAGAAATGGATTTCTATCGACTTCGTTAGTAAGAAGTTACCAATACATATCTTGGGGATGTTGGATTCAATATATAAATATTAAATAGCATGCACAGGTTGAAAGTACAAATTGGGCCTTTGAACAAAAGATATATTTGCGTCTGCTCCATGAAGCCTTTTCAATACTCTTATCTAAGTTCCCATGACCCTTATTAGCTGCTTCTACACTTACAATTGGCCTGTGTGTGTCTGTTTGTGTGTGTGTGTGTAGTTTCACAGGTAGACTGTAATTACCTGGAGAATTGGAGCAGTGTCAATTTTTAATTTTCCACTAATTTTTAGCATCATACTATTCATCAGTATGAATTTGATATTCATTGATTCATTCATGTACTTGGTACTGATGACATTGAGATCGTTTAGCACCATGGGGGTACAAATGGAGGAGGGCCTCAATCTATCCAGAATAGATTTATTTTTGAAATTTGGTAATTAACAAGTTATAAAGAATTATTTGCTTGGAAACCAAAATGTTACTCTTTACCAACATGCAGGGAATTCTAAAACTATATACTTTGATCAATCATTATGTTTCTCACCTAAAAATTATGCCTGTTTATTTTTATGACTCCAATACATAAATAGCCTTGTATATTTTCATAACGTACTAAAAGTTTGCCATTAAAAGTTACCATTCTTTGATTAAAAGATGCCCCATAATCTACAGAACTCTAAAATATCTTACTTCTCTTTTGACAGTCCCTACTTTTATCAAATGTTTCTCGAAAAAAGTTTTCTACTGGGAAAATTATTAACTTGATGTCAGCAGATGCCCAGCAGCTCATGGACTTCACAGCAAATCTCAATCTCCTCTGGTCAGGCCCTTTTCAAATTCTGATGGCCATATATCTCCTCTGGCAAGAGCTGGGTTCAGCAGTATTAGCAGGGGTGGCTGTCCTTGTGTTCGTTATACCAATAAATGCATTAGCTGCAACTAAAGTAAAAAAGCTGAAGGTAAGAAAATGACTGTCTCATGTTACATATTTCAAACAGAAACTGAATTCTCTGACTTGAGTCAACAATAACATCTAGCTTATTCTATATATATGGAAAATAGAGGTTAAAATGGAAGCCATACAAATTTGCCATTCATGCATTCATTTAACCAGAAATGACTGGGCATCCAGCCGGTGCCAGGCACTGTTCTAGGCAGAGGAATACATCAGCAAGAACTGACAGGTTCCAGCTCTCATGGGACTAGTGGGGGACACAGGCATCAAGCAATTAAATAAATATATAACGTAATGCCTTGTGGCAATATGTATATGAAAAAAATAAGTAAGGATGAGATGATAGACAATCAAAGGGTGCCATTATGCATACAGGGGAAGGAAAGTACTCAGGAAGGAAATGGTGTATCAACAGGGTAAAGGAGTAATCCATGTGGATGTCTGAAGAAAAGATATATCAAGCAGAGGGAATGGTATGCCCGCAGCCTGAAGGTAGGGGTATGCCTGAATGTCTGCAGAGTGGACTGCATGCAGCAAGTGCACAGTAAATGCTTCACTGACTTAATTTTAATATTCTTCCTTTACATTCAGTCAATCAATCATCTTACTATCAACATATGTTTTGACCTCCCATCATGTATCAGACAGTGTGCACTATGATGTACTGTAGGAATGGAGAAACAGCATAGCTCACGGCATTGAAGAAAATCACATTGCGATAAAACATACGATTTGACATATTAAACTAACACACACAGACACAGAGGTATTGTTTATGAAACCATATTTCATCATTTTAAATGCATCAAATATTAGTAATATC
>NW_012147997.1:1347942-1349145 GCF_000956105.1 Propithecus coquereli | reverse complement strand
CAACTCTCAGTGGTTAATTGATAGAACTTCCATCCAAAAAAAGTACAGCAATGTAATGCTTATAAGTTTTAAATATTGATATTCATAAAAGAAAATTTGTATTATCAATAGGACTAGTACATCATAGGTAAAATAGCAGAACGTGTTCTCAAGATCTGAGCAGTCTAAGACTTGAAATAGTGGTCTCAGCAGGGAATAGGCTAGAAAATTGTTAGACATCCAACTGACAATTGCATAGTTTAAAATTGTGAGCAATCAGTATCCTTGGGGTCTGATAACATGTGTCATAAAGCCTGTTTGGATAATACTGATAATTGCTACTATTTATTGAATTTTTTCTATGTGGGAAATGCTGTACTTATCACTTTGTATCTATTTCTTCATATAATTCTTATAAACCCCAAGAAAAAGATTTCTCATTCCCATTTTACAAATTGGGAAACAAAGGCACTGAGCAGGTAAGCATCGTGACTAAATTTACAGAGACAGTGGTGAGAGTATATTAAGGTTCTTCAGAGAAAGAGAGATTTATTTTAAGGAATTGGCTCATCTGATTGTGGGAGCCAGGGAGTCTGAAATCTGCAGGAGGACAGGCCTGCAAACTGGATATTCTGCAGGAGCCGATGCTGCAATCTTGAGGCAGAGTCTGGAGGCAGAATTTCTTCTTCCTTAGGGGACCTCAGTCTTTTCGCTTAAGGCTTTCGCCTGATTTGATGAGGCCCATCCATATTATAGTTTATAAATCTACTTATCTCAGAATTTACTGATTTAAATTTAATCACGTCAAATAAATGCCTTCACAGCAACATCTAGACTGACTGGTGCTTGACCAAACAACTGGATACCATAGCCCAGTTAAGTAGACACATAAAATTAAGCATCACGAAGAGATAGAGCTGGAATTTGAACGTAGGTCTATCTCATTCTAAAATGTATGTGGGAGCCAGTGTATGATCCTGCTTCCCAAGATTTTTTGTCTCAGAAAATAGTTCACAATCTCAAGACACCAACCACCTTTCAGAGAATAGCTTGAAGTCCCAAGACATATCTCTTGAAGAAATTGGGAAGCCAGGGAGGAAGCTTAGCTATGAAGAAATGGGGAGTAGATAGAAATGAGGAGTTGGACGAGTAGGCAGAGTGACAGAATTGAACTAGGCAGAAACTGCCATGGAGCTCGTGCCTGGAGCTGGAATGTTACCAGAG
>NW_012147997.1:1347284-1347892 GCF_000956105.1 Propithecus coquereli | reverse complement strand
ATCTGTGTATGTATATCATCATATATGAATCTATATAATTAATCCAATTTTTAAGATGTGACTATGCCTGCGCACATGTGTATGATGAAGATAAATACTAATAAATGAAGATATATAGCTATAAATGTATTCGTATAAACATAGAAGTAATCTAGAGAGAAAGCAGCAGTCTTTTATTAATAAGAATAGTTACCTGTGGAGTGGAATTAGACAGAAGGAAGTGAGATTTTTCTTATTACTTTAATACATTTAAGTGAAAAAAATAACACTTTGTTATATTTTTCTGAAATTTTCAAAGATGACTGATATTTAAAGAAAAAACTAGAAAATAGCATATAATTATGAAGGAGAAGTATTAAAGACACTAGTGTTTAGAATAACAGTTTTGCTTATAATTATAATGAATCCTTTTAATCTAGTTTTTTAAAAAAATTCTGGATTTTAAATAATGCCATTTAAGGTCAAATTATTAAAAACGGAAATACATTTTTGAACTTTAATCTAGAGTCCCAGAACCTTCATAGAGATTTCAATATTATGTGCCAATATATGAAACAGAAAATACACATTTAAATTATGCAGATAATGTTATAAGTGTTAACTTATCG
>NW_012147997.1:1340778-1341274 GCF_000956105.1 Propithecus coquereli | reverse complement strand
TCGTGCAGCTTGAACATAAAGATTCCGGAAGGAGCATTAGTGGCAGTTGTAGGGCAAGTTGGGTCTGGAAAATCATCTGTGCTTTCTGCCATTCTGGGAGAAATGGTGAAACTTACGGGAGTTGTCCAAAGAAAGGTAAAAATAATAATATGTTCTTTCAATATTTCCTGGTGTAAGAGACTATAACTAACTCATCATTAGTGCCAAGAAGAATTTATCAAATTAAACTGAAGATGCAAGTATTTAATGGGCATTTCTAGTTTATAACAAACGTTTCAATTTCCATAGAAATTGATTAACTATGGATGGATTAGGAACAGAATTCTGTCTGCCAAATACTTCAGCAAATCATTTATGAATGCCTATGGTAATTGTTTGATGTTATTAACTAAATTGCAACCAATTATAGAGAAACGAATGTGATTTATATTGTAATTTGATTGGGTTTCTAATTATCATTCAGTGAGGTTCCCTAAGTAATTACAGCCATTCCATT
>NW_012147997.1:1339618-1340728 GCF_000956105.1 Propithecus coquereli | reverse complement strand
ACAATGAGCATCATATTAGTTTCTTTTATACTTTCACTTTGTTTTTTCAGCTATTTTCACCAAGCAATTACTGAGCACATACTATGTGTCTAGCACTTAGTATCAGAAAAACAAACATGCATAAGATATGCTCCTCTTCTTTCAATTTCTAGGGAGGGAAATATCAAGATCAATTATGAGAAATGTTTAAATCAGATATAAAAATTAAAGCATAAAATTAAAATTTTACTTCGAATAGTTACAAAAGAATCAGAAAGATGGTAGCCTTTCATTTGACCTTGAAAAATAATTAGGAATCAGTAAGATAAAAATGATGTCAATTCTAGGTGTCACCTGATGCATTTATAATGGTAATGAGCTGAACAGTCTGGGGTGAGGATTGAATAAGGTAATGTGCAAAGACCTAGCCTAGTTCCTGGCACAGAGTCAGCTAGCTCCCTATGAATATGTATGATTATCATTATCTCTATTATGATTTCTGAGGCTCTCATGGTAAGATCATTTCTGATATCTTTGAATGTTTGTAATTAAGAAAGTGTTCCTGGTGATGAAAGAAACCATAACAATGCCATTGCTAATGATAAAAAGCAGAGAGAACACCCTTTGTTTATATTAAATTATAGATGTCTAAGTCAGAAGATGTTATCTATCTCTATAACTGGTCACTTTGAACTTCAGGAAGCTTTTGGTCTGGATCAATGGCAGGATTTGAAGTATCACACCCTGATTTATTTCCCAAACTATTTTTTTCTCCAGAATTTGTATCATCGTGATTATCTCTAGTTATATAAAATGATCATTATAATGGCATGACCAACTTAACATTTAGAGTTTTCAAAGCGCTTTTGTGTGCATCTTCCTATTTTTCAATGTTTCAGATGATCACTTTTTTGAGTTATATTTTATATCACGATGTTCACACTCTGAGACTGTCTATTCTCTCCAAGCTTTCTCTAAGCATCTCTCACTCTTCTCAGTATCAAAGGCTCACACCAGGTACTGTTTATGAAGAGTATCAGTAATCAGTGTTCTTCTGTGACAGAGTATCAGAGATTTGGAGACCATTTTTGAACTAGCAAAACTTCTATTGTAGCTTCATTATTAAGAATG
>NW_012147997.1:1338201-1339568 GCF_000956105.1 Propithecus coquereli | reverse complement strand
ATGTGATTTTATTTATCCCAATAGTAGTTAAACATTTTATAGCTATTTTACTATAAATGAATATTATTCTTGCCAAGTCATGATTTTGTTTATCATTAGGAGCAGAATTAATTCATCAATCTTAAAATTGCTTTTAAAACCTAATCTTTCTAAACCACAATTAGATATCACTTTACACATGTTAGGATGGCTATTATCAAGAAGTAAAAAGATCACAAGTGTTGGCAAGGATGTGAAGAGAAGGGAACCTGGGAACTTTTATGTACTATTGGCGAAAATGTAAATTGGCACAGTCATTATGGAAAAAAGTATGGAGGTTCCTCAAAAAATTCAAAATAGAAGTACTGTATGATCCAGCGATCCTACTTCTGGGTATATACACAATGGTAATAAAATCACTATCTTGAAAAGATGTATGCACTCCCATGTTCATTGCAGCATTATTCAGTAGCCAAGACATAAAATCAACCCGTGTCCATTGACAGATAAATGAATAAAGAAAATGTGGTAAACACACACAAACACACACACATGCACACACACATACAACGTTTCAGCCTACATAAAACATATCCTGCCATTTGTGACAACATGGCAGAATATTATCCTAAGTGAAATAAGACAGACGCAGAAAGACAAATTCTTATATGCGAAATCTAAAAAAGTATAATTCATAGAAGCAGAAAAAGAAGAGTAGTTACCAGGGATTGGGGGTGAAGTGGGGGAAATGGGGAGATGTTGATCAAAGGGTACAAATTCCAGCTATAAGATGAGTAAGTTCTGGAGACCTAATGTATTTCACTAACCATATAACTATGGTTAGTAATAATGTATACTTAAAAATACCTAAGAGAGTAGATGCTAAGTATTCACCACACACAAGAAAAAATGGTAACTCTGTTAATTAGCTTGGTTGTGGCCACCATTTCCAAATATATATCAGAACATGTTGTACACCTTAAGTATATGCAATTTTTGTCAATTTTACCTTACTAAAGTTGGAAAAAACTAATTGTTCTGTAATTATTGATTAAGCAGTTATAATGCTTTTTCTAGGGTAACAAGGAGGAATTTTTGTTTCTTCTTCTCATACTTTCCAGCATAGATGACATTAGTTTTGAACTTGGATCCTTGAAACTGCTTTTTCTCTTTAGGGATAAACTTACCTATAACATTAAAACAATGTAAACTATGCCTACTATATTTATGTCAATATCATCAATTTGCATTGAAAAACTTTAATCAGTCTGTCAGTCACAATGAACACTTTTTAGTTTAAATTCTACTTGAACCTCAAATAAATTCCATTTATGTTTACTTTGACAGACAAGAATATCATTGGAGCGTTTGGAAGACTTTCTCAATGA
>NW_012147997.1:1326443-1327230 GCF_000956105.1 Propithecus coquereli | reverse complement strand
CAGAGCTGTCTATAGCAGGGCCGATATCTACCTCAGGTCATCAACATTTTTGTTTTATTTACTGGCACAATGCTATTCATTTTCTCATCTGCAAATAATATAATAGTTTTGTTTGTTCCTGTATCTATTGCACACAAAGTCAAGGCTAGAACACTAGCAAAATAGCACCAGTCTTTAGTGTTGGCACCCAAGTCCAGCTTCTAAGGAAGCTCTGAGACAATATAGCTATTAATGTGCTTACTTTACGTTTGCTCATTCCTGCTTAAGAGGAACTTGCTTCCCAATCATCTTACTCTTTGTTCTATTTTATTTTCATTGTGTTAATGAGTAGTCACTGCTCTATTCAGTGTTTTGGATTTAAAAAAACAAATAAGAGGATATCATGAGCTGAACTATGAATCCTGAGAGATTATCCCCAACCCGTGACTAAAATCTCCATTAATTAAACATGAATGCAAAAGTAGCCTCTGCCTAAGAGTCATGTGAGTTGTAAAGATGAATAAATAATCCTTACTGAATGCTTTGAATTTCTGAAAAGAGAGTGAGTATAACATTGTTTAGGCATTTTTACCCCTGACTTGATGTTATCTTATAGTCCCATTATATAAATTGACAAATAAGATATATTATATAACACAATTATAGAAAGTAGAAGTGTATAAAATCTAGGGTGAACCAAAATTTACTTTGTATCTAAACTTACTACATTTATAGTCTATTACTTTGCAGATGTATTTTCTCCATAATGCTGTATAGATTTTTTTTCCAACCCCTGGGTTTTTTTCCA
>NW_012147997.1:1325264-1326393 GCF_000956105.1 Propithecus coquereli | reverse complement strand
GTCAGAAAGTACTTTAAATGTCTGGTATTGTTACAGAGCATGCAGTAGGTAAAATGCTCCTAAATCAATATTTGGATAGAGTCCATGGGGCAGATTGAAAGGTGGGTCTCTAGTTCAAATACTATAGATTTTTTTTCAGGAAAAGAAGAGTTAGTTAAGAGGATATTTTATGCAGTAGATTGTCAAGTATTTAGTAATCATTTCAAGCCATAAAATCATCAAATGATGAATTTTGGGAGCAACGATTAATGTGAAAGACACAGATATGCCACCCAGATTCCCATTCTAGGAAGGACTTGCTGCCCAGCTGTAGCAGTATAATCAGCAAGTCACCTTCAAGGTTTGCCTCGGTTGAAGACAGCAGCTGGAGTCCCACTTTTGTTCGGCCTAACATAGGACAATTCTGATGGGCAATATTCCTGCATGGCTTTCTGGTGGGTTGACCAAAGCTTTGTTGGGTCTGCATCGCAGTGTTACTTTTCCTTCTACCTAACCTTCTTTCCTCGTTTCCTTCTACAGTGTTGATCCCCAATAAACAACTTGGACCCTCAACTCTGTCTCTAGTGCTATAGAATGAATTGTGCTCCCCCAAAATTTGTGTATCAAGTTCTAAAGCCCGGTACCTGAGAATGTGACTGTATTTGAAGATAAGGTCTTTATAGAGTTAAGTTAAAATAAACTCATTAGGGTGGGCCCTAATCCTATATGTCTGCTGTCCTTTAGAGAAGAGGAAATTAGGACACACGCGCACACACACACACACACACACACACACACACACACACACACGGAAGACCATGTGAAGCACAGGGAGATCACAGCCATCTACAAGCCAGGGAGAGAGGCCTCAGAAGAAACCAACCCTGCTGACACTTTAATTTCGGACTTCTAGTTTACGGAATTGTAAGAAAATAAATTTCTGTTATTTTAACTACCCACTCAAAGTTTATTGCAGCCCTAGCAAACTGATACAGTCAGCATCCGCTTCCAGAGAACACCACCGGAGGCAGACAAATTTGATAGACACTATGAGAGTAAATAAGAAGCACAACTTAACTCATTTGAAGTAAACTCTAATAAACATATATGAGATAAAAATAGGATGCCATGATCTATATATTTTTTTGAA
>NW_012147997.1:1324624-1325214 GCF_000956105.1 Propithecus coquereli | reverse complement strand
TTTCTAAGAAGTCTTTTAACTGCTCAGGGGTAGGATCTTTCACCTATAAGAAACTGCAGAAAAATAATAATATAAATAATTTACATCTAAGAATCAGCCTATGGACTGTGGGGAGGTCTATTCTTGGCTAATTGTTTTATTCTTAAAAATCAGTAAGAATAAAAATTCAACAAGATCTTAATCAGTTGTTTCCTTTTTGAAACACTAGGCTACCCAATGAGTTCCTCCTTACAGCCCAATCCATCCTTTTCACCTGTGACAAGATGGAGATGCTCTATGTATCTGCGATCAGTTTCTCTTCACACAACTTTTTTTTTCCTCTCTGCGAAAAATCAACTCTAACTCCTTTTATGTTTCCTTGAGATATATCTTTCCTCATATCTTTATATCTTACCTGATTCTAGTCTTTTAGTGATTAATTTTTCATTATTCTTTTTGTCTCAGCATTACTGTTACCTAGTTTAGGATCAAATATATGATTCCTATAACTTTTCCTGAGAAAATTGCACTGAATTAAAACCACTACTTTTTAACCTTAAGTATACTATCTTTATGGCCCTGTGCTGTTCATAATGATTGCAATCAGCCAT
>NW_012147997.1:1311314-1313219 GCF_000956105.1 Propithecus coquereli | reverse complement strand
CTTTTCCTTGGGCCTTCTTCAACTGATCACAAACATTTATTAATTGTTCTGCTATGGAGTACACAGTGGTGAATAAGAGAACTATTACCCTACCTTCAAGACACTTGTAGTCTAGTGGACCTCTGCCAATGCTATTAATCAATTGTCCTTACCAATATTTATCAATCACCCACTGTCACACACTAGGTGTTGGGAACACAAGGAGGACCTAGGAAGGAGCTCATAGGCTAGTGAGAGAGACTGACATGGAAATTGCCAATTCCAGCTATGGGATGAATAAATAAAGCACCGCAAGACAGGACAAGAGGAAATGAATAACTTCACCTGGGACATCGAGGGGAAGGGTTGCTCTCAAAGAGAAATTTTAGTGTGAATAGCCCGTAAGTTAAAAAGGGAGGATGCGGTCAAAATGAACAGCTTCTGCCCAGTATGAAAGGGCAGCATGAAAGGTTAGTCTGGTTGGCAAACCACAGTCACCTGAGGGCAGCATTAGGAGAGTGGTTGAAGAGATGAGTTAATGTCAAAATACAAGCATCTTAGATTTCTACTAAGAAATTTGCTGTTGCTCATGAGTGATGAAAAGAGGGAGATGTGGGTATCCAAGTCTTTTAAGCAAGATAATGACATAATTATAGGAAAAATGATGGTAAGACAGAGGATGGATTGGAGAGAGGAGTGATTGTGTGATAATGGCTAATGTGGATTGTACCCAAACTTGGTGGTGGATTTTTCCTAAATATTTTTACCCTCATTGAATGCTTGTAACAAACCCATGAGTTGCATGATATTATTACTATAATCACACACAAACACACACATCACATTGCTTTATACACACACACACATATGTGCCTCTCCTTTGCTAAACTATAAACCGTGACCTCCTGATGACATAGGCTCTGTTTCACTTGTCTTTGAATCCCAAATGCTAGCATAGCACCCAGAACATAGTCCTACTCAGCAGATGTTTATTGAGTAGGACAGGATGAAAAATGCAAAGAAGCAATGGTATTTTACAATTATAGGTCGTTGGCTAAGTTCTGTGCTGCACTGAGAGCTTTTAAAGCAGATCTGTAAACACTAAATATAAAATAAATCAAGTAAATTGGGCCTGGCCCCATAATTCTCCATACATGGCTGTATATGTCAGCTTTAATTCTCACATGGGGTGATGAATATTCCCTATTCTTGCTTCTTAGCATTGTACTTGTGCCAACAAGACTTGTACTAATCTTTCTGCAGGAGAAATAGGACATGTTGATTACTGCTTTGGTAATTTAGCTATTATTCTCCATTTTCTATGTGTCAATTTAAAAATAATCACTAGTGTCAGTATATGGTTGGCAGCCAAAAGTCTTGTTTAATATTCCACAGGCATGGCTTTTCAGAGTTTGGGATTTGAAAATTATTTTCTCCTTAATTGTTAGCATCTTGTTTTGAAGGTAAGTAGTTAAGAAAAAGTAGATATATCTGCTAATTAGCACAAGTTGGTAGTGCTAGGAAGAGGAATGGGGATAGGCCTAGGAAATTATGAATAAAGAAAAGTTCGAGCGTTCATTTCGGGTTGTCATCTATCCATGCTATGAAACATTATTTGGATGTAACCATATATGCTTTGAGATTTATACACTTCTCCTCTGGTCTTGTTTTTCTCCTGCTCCATTTTCAGGGTGTGAATATAAGTGGGGGCCAGAAGCATCGAGTCAGTCTGGCCAGAGCTGTCTATAGTGGGGCCGATATCTACCTCCTGGATGATCCCTTGTCTGCCGTTGATGTTCATGTTGGAAAGCAGCTTTTTGAAAAAGTGATAGGGTCCTTGGGCCTTTTGAAAGACAAGGTAGCCAAAGTATCGTTTACTGCCTTTTTAGGGGATAAGGGAAGGATAATCCGCCTAGCGCTGTGCCT
>NW_012147997.1:1305258-1308491 GCF_000956105.1 Propithecus coquereli | reverse complement strand
TTTTTTTTTTTTTTTTTTTCGGCCATTTATTTTAAAGGCAGTATGAAATATATATTGTATTACTTTGGAAAATACAGCTCCAAAAGCAGGCAGTGTGTAAGACTTAAGTTCAATATTTAATTTGCCATAAAATATGAACAATATATCTTTTGAAAGTTGTGAAATTTTCTGTTGTTTAAATCCCCTGTTTGGGAAACAAAATCCCATCTCTCCTGCATTTGTGTAACTTCTTATGTACAAATGCCTTCTACTGCAACAGATCGAAAATAATAATATTCTTGGAGTTGGGCTGATATGAATAGATGTTACCAATTCACAATCAGGAATATGCCAGAATTAGAAAAATGTAATTCAAGTTTTTTTTCTAATGACCTCAATATTTCTGTCTTTTCCTTTAAAATTCTGGAAGGTGGAAAGTAGAGAAAAAATTTATGCTAGGACTAGAATATGTTTTTGAAACTAAATATTTCTGGGATTTTGATTTTTTGAATGCCGGATTAAAAAATATAGGCTTATAAAAAGAAGCCATAAAATTACTTTACTCACAATAAACATCAGATAGATGATAGATAGATATAGATATAGATAGATAGATGATAGATGATAGATAGATAGATAGATAGAGATCTGTAAAAGGTTAGCCCTATATAGTTTAATTTCTTTAGCCACCATAGAAAGGAAGGCAAACATAGGTTTTGATGACGTAAAACACGCCATTAAACAATAGCTTTAAATTGCCATAGATTCAGTGTAATATCCCTACAATACTGTCCTGAGATCTGGGCCAACCTAACCTGGTCCTATACTCCATGCTTTAGAGAGTCTCCACTCTGGCCTTCTCTGCCAGGCTTTGTGGCCAAGAGACGAAGGGATTGTGACCCACCAACCAGCAGTGTCCTCCCTATCCATCGCTTCTTGACCACTGTAGATACTCAGGTCCACCCACCCAAGGGAAGACTACTCTGCAGGCTTGCACTACTCTTTGGTCCGAGGATGTTTTTTTCTTAGGGCTGAGAAGGGCGGTGGGCAGAGCATGGACATGTGAGCTGAGGTGTCTACACATGTGCAGAGACTCTCATGGTGCAGGATGGGTCTGGGGTGGGAGAGAAGGAAGGTAAATGCTTCGACTGGGACCGCCTCACCAAGGACTCCATGACCCCTAGAGGAAATCTGAGAAATCCAAACATTCTGCTCTAGACCCTGCCTTCCAGGTGGTTGGGAAGGCAGATTTGTCAAAGTAAGCAATAGAACTCATTTAAGAGTCTGTTAGTTCCATCTATAACTTTTTAAAATAATTAGAAATACAGCATGCTGACATTAATACATGTCGTGCTCTTGCCCTAGTTCCACAGATGTTAGGTGCAAGCCTGTCCCTATGGGGAATTTCTTTTTCTTATTTGCATAAGTAATAGGGGAAAATTAAATTCTGTTTGAGGGCGTTTTTGCTAAGATTTAGGGGAAAGGAATTACCTGTCAAGGAGTGGGATTTGAGAGGTGTTGTTTGTAGTTGTAAAATCATGCTGTGATCTACCATTTATTTATTCTAATTCATCTTTTTTGCTCTTGAGTCTATCCAAAAATTCCTTTATAATATACACAATCCTGCCATTTAAACATTCTTGTTAATTTATGTGAAATTACAACAGAATACAATAATTCCCCTCTTAACTGCAGGGGATACATTCCAATACCCTCTGTGGATGTCTGAAAGCACAGGTAGTACCAAATTGTGTATATACTATGTTTTTTTCCTATACATAACTATAATAAAGTTTAATTTATAAATTAGGCACAATAAGAGATTAATAGCAATAACTAATAATAAAATAGAACAATTATAACAATATGCCAGCATCACTACTCTTGTACTTCAGGGCCATTATGAAGTAAAATAAGGGTAATTTCTACACAAGCACCACGATACCACGACAGTTGATCTGATCATCCAGAGGGCTCCTAAGTGACTAATGGGTGGGAGCATCTACAACGTGGATGCACTGGACAAAGGAATGATTCATGTCCCAGGCAGGCCAGAGCTGGACAGTGCAAGATTTCTCCGGCTACTCAAAATGGTCCATAATTTAAAACTTATGAGTTGTTTATTTCTGGAATTTTTCCTTTAATATTTTTGGACCAAGGTTGGCTGCAGGTAACAGAAACCTTGGAAAGTGAAATCTCGGTTAAGGGGGAACTACAGTAAAAGTCACCACAACCTTGTGTAAAAAACAATGGGCCAATTGTCAGGAGCCGGGGATCTGGTTCTCATATTGAATAACTATGTTTGCCTTCATAGAAATGACTCAACTCCTGAGGTTCTTCTCCTTTATGAAATACAGGGCTTGAACTAGCTTTGTTTTGTTTTGTTTTTGTTTTTCTAGTGATGAACATGGAAATGAACAATGCATGTTATTTTCCCTCCCTTGCCCCCAAAACTGCTCATGACTCAGCCACTCTTTTTTCTTTCCCAAGCATTCTCATTCTTGTGGCTGAAGTTGATAACAAGTAACTTAGAAAGTAAGCAGTAAAAAGTACTTTTTATAGCATAATTTAAGTTTGGGTACATCAGATGGGTAAGATTTCATCTAGCCCTGAAAAATTTACAAGTCTCACCTTATGGGAACATTATCTAAGATAATAAATTAGGGGTGAGAAAGGGGTTTAGGAAGAAAGATGTAAGAAAACTGAAGATCAGTTTTACATATTTATAGATTTAGTCTAGGCTAATTCTTATGCACACTAATAATACTGATGATAGATAGTATATCTTGTGTATTAACAATGTCAATATATTAAGGAGTTTTATATTTACCTAATCCTCCCAAAACCTTCTGATTTTACAAAAAGATTAAGTATCTTGCTCAAATTAAGATGGATGGTAAGCGACAAAATTTGAATCCATGCTGTCTCTGTTTCATGCTGGAGAACAACCTTGCTCTTGAACATGGTGTCAAATGTGTAGGAACAAGTACGATGACTTAGTATTGACTTAGTGTGAAAAGAGGGATGAGTGGCCCAGCTCACTCTTGCTTGCTTCCTTGCACTTACTTCCACCCCGCATGTCCCCCACCCCACCAGAACCCCACTTACCCCGTCTCTCTTTGAAGATTCCAGGTTTCGAGAAAGTCACTTATCCTCTTTAAGTTCTATTTTTCCCCTGCAAAATGTACATGAGTTTACCCATTCTCTTTATCTAATCAGCTCATTTGGGTGCTCAATTTATATAATTCATATGA
>NW_012147997.1:1304159-1305208 GCF_000956105.1 Propithecus coquereli | reverse complement strand
TTACAATATAGAGAGTGTGAGGAAGAGAAACAAAAGAAAAAATACTTGTGGAAAGGCAAAAAGGGGAAAATTATTGTCCAATTTTTAAGAATTAACAGTTGGTTTTATTTACTAAGTTTTGTTACTATAGTCCTAGAATTTTAAATTAAGATTCATAAACTTTTTAAAATAATTGAAATGATTTGATCTTTGCCTAATGTGCAGGACACAGGGATGTTTGAAATCCAGCATTATCTTAATATTCCACAGAGATCAATCCTTGTCTACTCTGAAAATTAGATGATGTGCCATCAACTCTTTTCACAGATATAGATGGTTTCTCATGTAGATCATCATACCATAATCTTTTTCTTATGCCTTTCCAGAACACCCCTATGAACTTACTGTAAAACTAGTTAACTATTTCATAATTTCAGGGTAAAAGAAGAACTATAGCGCTATGTCTCAGTACTTTCTATGTGAACTGGTAACTTACTTTACACTTTACCTGGATGTAAAGGTCATAAAAATATGAAATTAGTCTATAAAAAGATCAGTGTAATTTATTGTTTTAATGTCATGAAATCCTAAAAACAAAGTCATTTTGCTGATATGTTTCTTTGGGACCTAAGCTAACACACATTAGTTGTGTCCTACTATTTTTTATTCCTTGTTTTCACTCCTTTCTTACATTACAAATATTCTATTTGTAGATACATTAAAAAATATACGATGCATCATCAACTGACGGTAGCCATTCATAAAGGAAGCACCTCTTTTTTTCTCAATGGCTAGAAACTTTGGAAATGATTGCTTGCCTTCTCAGACAGGTTAATTAATAATTTATGCTTCCTGTCTAGGAAAGAGATGTCTAGGAGTGTCTCCTAGGACTAGACAGAGCATGGAGTCTGCCATTTGCTCTATCCCCAGCACTTACGTAGCCTCATGCTAGAAAAATAATAGATGCACAGTAAATGTTAAACGGATGAATCTGGAATTGCATCTCCTCAGGAGCTAACAGGATGATTCGGAATGCTATGGGCCAGTGTCTTTTTTTTTTTTTTTTTTTT
>NW_012147997.1:1296928-1300159 GCF_000956105.1 Propithecus coquereli | reverse complement strand
TGTTAGTGACATTTGTAAGATGACAGATTTGGGGAATTTACCATTGTGTTTCCTTATTAATCTTTCACAATAATCACAATTGTATATAAGGTTTGGTAAAATTGAATTTTTCTTTTAAAGATTAGAATTGTGTTTCTCTTTGGAAATACTTAGCTCTTCTATGGAAGACCCAAATAAGTTAGAGCCCCTTCTAATATCCAAAAAAGAATGTACAGGCTTTTTTGTTACGGAATCATAGTTTTATTAAGACATGATGAGATATATCACATTAAGTGGAAATAGTGGAGAAAATAAAAGTGCTCCCAATATACCTATAGATCCAGAACTCAAAAATATCTCCAACTTGTGCAATCTTCCATCATATTTCTCTCTACTTTGTGAATTGTTTGCTTATATGGATATAAAATCACTGTCTTCCTCTGCAGCTCATGTTCTAAAGCAAGTCAGTGTAATTAACTCCAGAACTCTGCTGAAAGAACAAATCCCGGAGCAAAAAGATAGGTGAGTATTAGTATAATATCAGGCTTACTGGGATCATGGACTAATTAATTACATTTTTAAGCATTTAAAATGCATCCTGTAAAAAGGATCCATATGTTATAATGGATATAAAATGCACTTAGTGGTTTCCAGTTCTGAATTATAAGTCAGATGGATGTGTCTAAATTTTTAAGTGAGATGAATGAGTCTTAGTTTTTGAAACATATGCTCATTAAGCTCTCAGCTATTTCTGGCCAAATTCTGATAGTAGAAATCTAATCTGATAGTTTTTGTGCCAAAAATATCCCCATTCCATAGTGTTCATACACTCTACAGATGAGAATGTGAAAATAGGCTTTGGACATGAAAATTTCACAATGGACTGGGATGATTATCAAGATAGGGTATGTGACCTAGAAACATGGACTTGGTGTAGGACCTGAAGAATCTGCCTAGTAAAATAAGAGGTAGAAAGAAAGAAAGGAATAAAGGAATGTAGAGTGGAAAGGAGGGAGGAAAGAAAGGGGGAGGAGGGAAAGAGAAATAAAAATGGTAAAATTTTGGCCTTGATTGGATTTTGTTATATTATGCTTCATTTTTTTTTTTTTTTTTGTGGTGGCTAAGTGAGTAGTATTTGGGGCAAATTAACCTAATCAGTTCTTTCCCCCAATATTTCCCCCAGTTATTGTCCAAACAGGGAGCTGAAAGACAAAAGGAAATAATAGGAATGTAGGTATTAACAAATGATGGATAGACTTATAGGGAACAGGCACTGGTCAAAATTGCTAAAATGGAGAATTGGGATAGATTACAGGGACGCAAGCATTTCAGGATCCAGTAGCTCAGAATGTTGTAGATTTGACCTTCAGTAAAAGAGTGGGCTTTGGATTTATTATTTTTTAAAGCACTGGCTGTGTCTATTGTGTGGATGATGATGTTGCAGGCTGGACTTTTGTGTGTGCATGCCACGTTTAGTTGACTCAATAGGACAGCTAAATCATTTCTCATTGATCATAGAGACCTTGGACTACCTCTCTTTATCTATTATCTTGGTGTTCTATCTATGGTGTTGTCATCCTGTCTCATGGCTTTAAGAATACCTTCTGTACGCTAATGCCTTCCAGTTAATATCTCTAGTCTGGACCTCTTCTCTGAACTACAGGGTGAGATAGCCAGCTGACCCTCTTGGCGTCTCTCCTTTAATGTCTAAATGACACTTCCAACTTACATGTCAAAAACAGGGATTCTTGATTTTCCCCCACCACACACAAAAACCTGCCCTGTAGGTAGCCTTCTCCATTTCAACTAACAGTAATGCCATTCTTCCAGTTGCTCAGGTAAAAATAACTTGCAGTTATCCTTGACCTTCCTTACTCTACATTCAATCCATCGTCAAATCCCATTGGCTGTATCTTCAAAATATATCCAGTAATCCAGAATTCGACCACTACTGATCACCTTCACAGCTGCCACCTTTGTCCAAATCACTATCATTTCCACCTATATTCTTGTAATTACCTTCTTACAGGACTTCTTGCTACCAACCTCGTGCCATACAGGCTGTTTGCAACATAGCATCCAGAGTGTTTCTTTTACAAATATAAGTCAGGTCATGTCACTCTTCAGAACAAAACTTCCAAAAGATTCACATCTCAGAATAAAATCCCAGGTTTTTATAATGACCTGTAAGCCCTACAGGACCTGGACCTATTAATCTTTCTGATCTTAGAACCTCCTGAAGTTCACCCCTCATTATTCTGCTTTAGCAACACTGACCCTTTGCTACCTATCCCAGGGCCTTTGCACTTCCTGATCCACTGCTTAGGGTATACTTTTCCCAGATAATTATATTGTTTGCTCACCCACCTTTGGTGGTTTTTTCTCAAATGTCTTCTCATCAATGAAGATTTTCTTAGCCACCATATGTCATATCTCAACACTTCCTACCTTCTTCTCCAGCTTTTTTTTCCATAAACCTTGCCAATATCCAGCACACTGGAAAATTTACTTATTTACTTTTATTTTGTCTTTCTCCTACATCTAGTTTATACGCTTTCTAAGGGCAGGAATTTTTGTCTATTTGTTTGCTATTCTATTGCCATGAACTAGAATACTGAATGGCACATACATCAGTATTCAA
This sequence comes from Propithecus coquereli, assembly GCF_000956105.1. Classification (NCBI taxonomy): domain Eukaryota; kingdom Metazoa; phylum Chordata; class Mammalia; order Primates; family Indriidae; genus Propithecus; species Propithecus coquereli. Next base: position 1,297,539 of record NW_012147997.1, on the reverse strand, counting down.
TGAATATTTGTTGAATGGATGAATAAATAAATAACTAGACTGAAAGAACACTCAAGGTCTTCTAATCCATCATTTATTTTTTTGGCCATAATAACTTAATATCTTTCATTTAAATGAGTATCATTTTGGAAGGATCTCCAAAAAAAAGCTAATCCAAAAGCACTGAAATGTACTTTGAAGTTCACTTGCTGTGGGGTATACACATCTCTGGATCATAAAAAGAGTTTGTACCAGTGTTTACCCTCACTCAGTAAGTACCTTGATAAAACCTTAAAACTTAAATCCAAGAAGTATTTCTGTAAACATAATCATACCCTTTCCTGTACAATAAATTAATTTTCCTTATTTATAAAATTACCGTTGATCATAATATTTAAGTTGAACCCTTAAAGTTTCTGTGAGCCACTCTGGGTAACCAATCCCCCTTTTTCTCCTTCAAAAAAAGAACCCCAGTCTCTATAAAGATTTTTTTACAGAATTGTTTTCTAAAAACTTCTAAGTTTTAGAAGCTCAAACTGGAGCCAAAATTCTGAAACTTACTTCTTCAATGAAGAATACATCGGGAAGATCACCTCACTTCCAATGTGTCATGTTTTTATCAACACAATCCA
>NW_012147997.1:1294841-1295710 GCF_000956105.1 Propithecus coquereli | reverse complement strand
TACCAGGAGCCATTCCAAGGAAAGTGTCTGTTAAATAGTGTATCTTTCTCTGATGCTAAAGCTGATCCTACAAAGGACGTGCACTGCAACCTCTCACAGAACGTTTCTTGATGCTAGCACCAGAGACAGGAAGGGAAGAACTATCAGGCTCACCAAATAAGGCATTTCTTGTTCTGATAAATAAAATGGAAACCATGGAGAAAGGAGGGCTTCCAATAATCTACTGAGGGTGTGTACATCAATCAGTTCAGTAATTTTAAAGGTCAGTTTGACAGTAGATATATCAAATGACTTACAATTTAGCATACTCCACGCTTCTGTGTATGGGAATTTATTACAAGGGACAATAAGAGATGTGTAAAAAGAACGACCATTACAGTAATAATTAAAGTAGGAAAAAAAACATAATCAGTATAAGCATTGACTTTGTTAGACAAGTCATATTATGGTAAAATGATAAAATGTTATATTACAAAATATGATGCTGTTGTAGAAGAATATTTGATCATTATATATTGAGTTACAAAGACCATATATAATTTTTTTAAAAAAATTAAAGACCAGTTATAGAGCAACATTCATATTATCATACCACACACATGTAGAGAAAAGACTACAGCAGTATTCACAAGCATGTTAGCACGGATTGCCTCTGAAACATAGGATTATAAATCTTTTTTTCTCCTTCATCTTCTCCTCTTTCTTTCTTTTTACTCTTCTTCATGCTTTTTGGTATTTTCCAAATACTTCTCCAATAATATAATTCAAGAGATATGTGGAAGACGGAATTGACCATTACTTGGTGATTGGTTGGAAATGTGCCATGATTAAGACAGAGGAAGTATTATGGCTCTTTGCAAAGCCAGAGA
>NW_012147997.1:1286183-1289256 GCF_000956105.1 Propithecus coquereli | reverse complement strand
CAGATTAAAACTCATCTGGAAGTTTGGAAAGTAGCCTTCTTTATCTATAAAATGAGGGGCTTACACCAGATAATTTCTACAATTCCTCCAAGTCTTACATTCTATAACTCTGTAGTTCTACTTAGACCTGGAATCATTCTATAGAAATAAAAAATGAATCTGTAAGAGTAGCTGTGGATCACTGTGAATGAAGATTAAGAGCCATAAAGGTGAATGAAATTCTTGAGGAATGCCCCCCTTAGAGCTGATTAGGGGACTGGCTTCACAGAGTCGAACAGAGATAAGTTTCTGATCAGAGAAAGAAAGGGATACAACAACAACCACAATAATGTGAACACTTGCTCTGTGCCTGGAAACCCGAAGTGTTTTAGTTATTGAGGTTGAACCAAATGAAATTGCCTGTACATCCTTTTCTGACCCGTAGAAAATGGCAGTTTCATGTAGTTTAAACTAATACAGTGATTCATTTAACATATATTCTAATGAAGGAATAGCTTAAACTTGGGCATGTTACTTAAACTTCGAGCTTTATCGCTTCTAAAATGTAGGTATTCCATACCCAAATATTGTTCCAGTGATTAAATTAGATACTATATTTAGCACATACAGAAAAGTGCTGAGCATACAGCAAGACTGCAATAAATGCACTGTTATTTAACAATGGAGAAGATAAGTAAAATGCTTGAAGTCCTATGACTAGTAAGTTTCAAAGCCAGCTTTGAATCTATGTCCACCTGACTTCCAAGCCTATGTTCTCAATCACCAAATTAGCATTTCTGAAAGGATTTCACATTAACAGTAGTGAGATGTTCCACAAACACAGCATTCCATGTCAATAGGTTTGGGAATTAAGAATTATATTCTTCTATGAGTCTGGAATCTTTTATCTTTCTTTTGTTAAAGGTTTTGAGTCATTCTACAATAAACTGATCTGTTTAATCCAATGCTTTTCAAATCTATTTGACCATAGACATTTTTTTTCTTGTGTTGCCCATTAACATTCTAAGCAATTTGTGTTCTACAGAATATACTTTGGGAAACTCCATACTAAGATAGACTTCTTTCCAAGCCAGATGGAAAAGTACAATGTAACGAAAGTAAAAAAAAGCTTCTTAAAATTCTGAAATGCTGAAAATATGTTAAGTAGAAAAAAAATTGAGAAATGACCCCGGATTATAGTTGAGGAACCATCATCAAGAGAGAGGTGGGAAAAGAAGAAAAGAATACAGATTGTAGATAATTATATAATTAAGAATTACAGGATAGATAGATATGATGATAGATATAAATGTCTCCATCAGAAAAGCAAATATTGTGAGACGGATTCATGTTCATTCTGTTATTGCATTAATAACCTTCATTGGGGAAAGAGATGTTAATATATAAAATAAGATATAAGGATTATCTATTGTATAAAATAACAAGAATTTACAATGTGTCTGGTTTCAAATCAGCTAGAATCAAGTTTATTGATGTACAGTTTGTAACTCAGTGAGAAAAAAATACACATAGAGGTCTAGAATTCTTAGCAGCAAGAGAAACATCCATTTATACATGAATTTCTGTATCTATATGTATCACATATACATATGAAGGTTAAATTCATACCAACCCAGTGAATCCATGTTACAGCTTTAAAGTAGATTTAATAGCCTTTGAAGAATGCTTTAAGTGAGCAACTATCATTTTCTGTAATATATAAAGCATGCAAGTTTGTCTACAATATTACTGTGCAAAATCTTAATTTTAATTGACTGTCAGTAAATATGGGAAGTATTTTATAACAAAGGCAACAGATTATGTACAGTTTAATCATAAAGATTTTTTTCTGGTTAGATTTTTGTTTGGAGTTTAGAATATAAATTTTCTCTACTTTTTTCTTCTTCACTTTTTATTTCTTACATATAAAAAATTTAAATTTTTATCAAGGCCTATTTAAGCAATTGTAAATCATATTTCTATAAGGTGAGCCTAAAAAATGAAAATCTATAATTTCATATTTTTTTCATCAGAACATACCTACATCTTATGGAACCTGATCCAGTCAAGAGCAGGCTGTATTCATTGACATCATCGTAGCTCTCAATTTTTCAGAACTTTAAAGCATAAACAGCACTTTCACGTGTTAGTACCAGAGGCCCACTATGAATAATACAGAAGGCTAACATTCAAACAAAACTCGAGTACTGAGGCAGAAAATGCTACATCTATATTTTATGACAACAATAAAGATCTTACCTCATTTTCTAAAAATGAAATAGCCTTGAACAGTTTTTTCCTTGGGTCTCAGCTATTTGCTTTTGAATCTCTAGGGCACTCAACACATCCCTAATCTATTGTATTTTATGTTTCACTATTAGGGACTTCCTTTCTCTGGTCCAATGTGTAAAATATGGGCACCTTATTTTCAAAGTGTAGTGTTTAAGGAGGACACTGCTGCTTCCAGCTTAAAGTGGCTAAGTGGATCATTTACTTTCCTTACCTCACTAAATTCCACTGAAATGACAATGAATAAATACAAAAGAAGGTCTGGAGGGGGTTTCAGAGTAATAAATTTCTATATATGCGATTATACTGATAGGAAAGCAAGGGTAGAAGAAAACCTGTGGCTAGGGACAGATACTGGGGAAGCTGGAACGGAAGAGGGAGATGTTCAGTTGAGCCAACCCTAAACGTACGGTCACAGGTACAGAGAATAGAATTGAGCTGCATGGAAGTAATCAAAGTAATTCACTAGAGCATTGTTCTGCTGGCCTGTCAGCCCCTCCTAGAGCACCCACGGCCACCACCAATGTAACAGCCACTCACATAGTAGCAGTACAATGGAAACTAGAAAGCTGATGTTTAAAGAGGGGTTTCTATCACGGCATACATAAAAGAAAGCCTCCTTGTTGTGGTTTTTGGAGAAGCCTCAGCCTACATGTCTTGATCCCCATATGAAGACTTCCAGGGTCACACCCACCCACTTAAGTGGATCTTGAACCAAACATTTCCATTCAGGGGAGAGAAATGATGGGGGAAATTAATGCATGCAATAGCAGAAGAAAGCCAAGTCGGGTACCTATGTTAATTA
>NW_012147997.1:1283927-1286051 GCF_000956105.1 Propithecus coquereli | reverse complement strand
TTGACACTTTAAATGTACTTATAATGTGGCTACTAATATTATTCCAACTTATAAATGAGTAATCTGAGAGTTAAAGGAGTTAGTTACTTAACCAAGATCACAAAGCTTGGGAAATGTCAGAATTGGATTTGAATCTTGCTTGTTTGACTTTAAAGTACAGCTTTGAAGTCCTGTATCATATTATTTATTTAACTGACACTGGTCAGAAGCTACCAGTAATGAAACTTATTCAGAAATGGCATGTTACATTCTAATATTTCTCAGTAATGTAATGTTATATCAATTTTGCCTTTAGGTGAAGTTCTCAATCATTGTGAAATACCTCCAATCCTTCAACTGGCTCTGGGTGTGGCTGGTTGTGGTCACTTACCTAGGGCAGAATTTGACGAGTATTGGACAGAATCTATGGCTTAGTGCCTGGGCAAGAGAAGCCAAACACATGAATGAGTTCACAGAATGGAAGCAAATAAGAAGCTATAAACTTAATATCTATGGATTATTGGGATTAACACAAGGTAAAAAAAAAAAAAAAGTCCAGCTATTTCTCTTTTCTTTTTCTGGTCTAATTGATTTAAACACAACGTATGGCATCAAATTATTTCAAATAAAAATCTATGCCATAATATTCAAATATTTGGGCATTCCTCAAATGCATATGTTTGCTCTTTTTCTGATCTAATTGATTTAAACACAACATATGGCATCAGGTTATTTCAAATAAAAATCTATGCCATAATATTCAAATATTTGGGCATTCCTCAAATGCATATGTTTGCGATTTACCATATTTGAGAGAATAAACCAAAATTTGTAGGTGTCAGCTATATGGCCCACAGTAAATAATTTACACAATTGTCTCATTTAATGTTGAATTATTAGAAAGGTGCTATTATCCCCATTTCACAGCTAAGGATACCGAGGATCATATGTTAAGTCATGCAAGATTGAAAAGTCCTGACTACATGGCTTCTCACTACATGTATGAGGGTTGTGAGTGATGTGAATACTAATAGGTGAGTCTGTTAAGGAATTTAAAGCCTAATGAGCCTAGGTCAGGTGCACAATCAAATTGCACAATAAGCAATAATTGCTATAAAAGTAGTAAAAAAAAATGCATTGTGAGGATTCAGAGCAGGGGGAGGCTGTATTTGGTTGGGATATTATTGTGATTTCTAAGGTATACTTGGCATTTGAGTTGACACTAAAATGATAGATAGAATTTTGTCGGATTGGGATTTCAGAGAAGGAGAGAAGGTGATAGAGGCATATATTAATAGAAAGGTAGTAAAGGCAGGGATGGAGAAAGTAAGAAGAGATTTAGGCAGGAATATGGGTGCCACTTTGAGTGGTCTTCATGTTATTGGTAGGGCAGTAGGGGAGCTGAAGGGGATGATAGCTTGGAGACTACTATCATCTCTGTATAGTTGGAAAGACTTATCTTTGGGAAATTGAGGAAAGAAGTGGCATAGTTGGAGATATGTTTCAGACAAAGAATAAATCAACATTCGTATTTAAAAAATGACTTTATTAGCAAAACTGTAGTTGGAGAATGGAGAAGTTGCAGACATCAGGGAAAAAATAATCGAGTGTATCCAGAAGTCTAGGTGGGAGGTAAGCTACTATTGAAAGATGTCTTATCTGGTCCATGTCTGTGTTGCCCAAAGCATCTAGTTAAATGCTAACCAATGTATAAGACGCAGGTAGAGGACTGAACAAATACCTGATGAATGAATGAATGGTCAGAGAGCTGCAATGGGATTGGATAAAAGGATGGATAGGAAAGACACTGCAGTGAACACATATATAAGAATTGCTGATTAGAGGGTAAGAAAAGGGCATCCCTCAGTCATGATTTTGAGATTTGGGTTGGGTAACAGGAAGAGCAATGACGAAAAAAAATACGGAAACCAGGAGGAAGCCTTAACTGGTAGAGCAGAGAAATGCAAAATCCAATAAGAATGGATACATTTAATAAGAAGTGCTGATGCTTTCTCCAGTAGACAGATTAAAACTCATCTGGAAGTTTGGAAAGTAGGCTTCTTTATCTATAAAATGAGGGGCTTACACCAGATAATTTCTACAATTCCTCCAAGTCTTACATTCTATAACTCTGTAGTTCTACTT
>NW_012147997.1:1277084-1280192 GCF_000956105.1 Propithecus coquereli | reverse complement strand
AACTGCCTTGAGTAACATGGAAATCCATTGACACTCCAAACTGAAAAGCCCAGGCATGGATCTTTAAACACACGTGATCCAGAGGCTCAAATGAAGTGTCCAAATCTGATCAATATATCAGATCTCCTTGGTTTTATTTTCAAACTTCACACGGTGATGAAAATATGTCTTTGAAAGAACTTCCGACCATAGAAGTCTATAAAATTACTCTGCTTGAAACAATTTGGGTCATATAGCTCTCCTCGAACCAATCAATGTAACAAAGCATTTCTTCTTCCAGCCTGGCATGTTTCCCAATGTGGGGACTGTTTTTTTTCCTTCCATTTCTTCTCACATACTGGATAGCTCTTTTCTGAGCTTGTCTCTTGTCAGAATTTGTCAAATGCAGCTAACAATAGTCAATGTGTGCTAATTAACTGTTTTCCAATCTCTTCCACTAAAGCTACAAGTTTATTTTATATATTATCCGCCTTGTTAGTTATTACGAGAACAATCTTCTCGCCAACCAAATCTTAATAGCTTAACACACCAAAAGAAGCTTATTCCTCACTCATGCCGTGTGTCCACTGTGGGTTGGGAAACAGACTCTGCTTGTCCTGGGGTCCCATGTTGAAGGAGCAATACAACCACCATTTTAAATGTTTGTAGGCACTGTGCAAAGGGAATAGGAACTGTAGCAAGTCTGACGCTAGCAATTAAATGCTTACTAACCTGAAAGTGTCATATGTCACTTCTCTCATAATTCCTTGTTCGGAACTATTCATTTGATCCTATCACCCACAAAAAGGGCCAGAAAATTCAACTCTTCCATGTACCTAGAAGTTTGGAGAACTGAAACTATTTGGCTAAAAGCACTAGTCATGGCCACATTGTCCCACAGGGCATCATAAAATTAATAAATTGCTAAAATTTCATGAACCAGACTGATCTTTTATCTTCTGTGTATTTCTGTATAGAACCTATGACCATGAATGAGGAGTGCTCTGATTTGGTAGCATGGCAAACCATCAGAAGTGCCTATTTATTTCAAATGCACGTATACATTTATATTTAGTTCAGCCCATAATTACACATTTGAGGTATGGTATTTGGGTTTTCAATTTAAAAAAATAAATGCTATTACAAGCAAACTTTTGAAAGTTAAAACACAAAATTCCTTTATGATGTTAATATGACCCTGATAACAGTGTGTGTTTAGGTCTCTTTGTCTGCTCTGGAGCCTATGTGATCACCAAAGGATCCCTGACTGCCTCTCGGACCATGTATGCCCAGTTGTTGAATAACGTGCTGCATCTCCCACTACAGTTTTTTGAAACTACCCCCATAGGCCAGATCATCAACCGCTTCACCAAGGTAAGAAATGATGTATCTTACTAAATAGCATTGCTAAAAGTGGTGAACCGTATTTAGTACCTTATAATCTCATTTGTACAATATATCATGTATTTAGTACAGATTTCATTGCTGAATATATTTCTAGACCTGTTATACATAATCGATGTATGACAGAGTCACATCTTACACATATAATTAAAAGAACTCTTAAAAATTACTTAAAGAATCCAAGAAACACATGAGCTTCGATGTCTACAATTCTTATATACATCGAGTTTGAGAACCACTGGTTTAAGCTAAGAGGGGAACGAAAATTTAAGTCAATATGGAGATATCTGGACTTTGAAAATATTCTGCCTTTAAGAATGCTTAAAAAATCACTTACGGCGAATGGGGGATAGGTGGAGAGTTGCAGAATGCCTCTGCTTACCTATAGGCGTTTCCCCAATGTGTTTACTATTAAGCACTTATAATTACACTATCCAGTAAAAATGCAATGCAAACCACAAGTGTAATTCTAAATTTTCTGGTACCCACAATAAAAAGGTAAAAAGAAATAGTCAAAATAATTAATTATGATAATATGTTTTATTTAATAAAGCATATCCAAAACATAACAAACTGTAGTATTGATAAAATTATTAATTAAATATCTCATATTTTTTGTACAAAGTCTTTGAAATCTGGTTTGTATTATATACTTATAGTACATTTCAATTTGCAGTAGCCACATTTCAAGTGCTCAATAGCCACATATTGCTAGTAGTTCCTGTATTAGACAGTGCAGGTCATAACTTTAAATATGTTAGTACATTTATATGTCTATGTAAAGAAAATGGTGTGCGTATAAGCCAGTGGACATTTCTTACTCTGACCCTACTGAGTAACAATCAATTTTTTTAAAGTAAAATTTCAGATGATTGGGTCTTGAGCAGATGGAAGTATGGGAAAGTAAATTCTAAAAACAGGTAGAAAATCGCATATGAATATGATACCATTACACTATGTGGTATATAAGATAGTCAGGAAAATCCGAAAGCACGTTAGAATTAATACAATTCCATCTCTACAATTTGTATCACTTTTATCTTGAAGTGAGTAGTTTATCCATTCAAGGTTTACTGCCTTTTTCTTCCTTGGGCTCTCTTAGGTCATACTTTGTACCCCAAACATAGTTTGATTAAGTTATATGCAATAAAGTGAGAACTAATGCATGGCAATAAAAATTATTAAGGACATAGTATTTAAAAACATTTCCCATAACTGAAGAATACAAATGCCTGTTTCAGCAACCATTTTAGTTTAGAGCAGAGAGACAGAGGGTTCCAAGAGAATATTTTGTGTTTCAAAGGGGAGGGTCTAAACAGGATGAAAGAAACAATAGAATATCTGATGAGTCTGAATATATTCAGAAGAGATTTGCTGGCTATTGAAGTATTTGGGAGTAAATTATTGCTAGTTACATAGAAAACTAAGCGTATGGAAAAATAGTGGCAAAAGCACTCTAGATTTAGTGAACTTCATGAATAATATGTGTTTGTAGTAATGTAAACACTGAATATTTGAGGGAAAAGAGGGTAACCTATTTTTGGAAAGGGAAGAGGGAAGTATAGGGGAGAGATGGAGGAAAATACTTGAAAATACTTAAGACTGAGAAATCAGTTAATAGTAGTAATGCGGTATTATTTAAAAATATAAAGAAACTGGCTAATGGAATTTAAGGTGGTGAGGGTCAACTATTTTTGTTTCATTTTGTTTTAAACTGTGATGCCT
>NW_012147997.1:1273080-1275089 GCF_000956105.1 Propithecus coquereli | reverse complement strand
TACATTTCAATTTGCAGTAGCCACATTTCAAGTGCTCAATAGCCACATATTGCTAGTAGTTCCTGTATTAGACAGTGCAGGTCATAACTTTAAATATGTTAGTACATTTATATGTCTATGTAAAGAAAATGGTGTGCGTATAAGCCAGTGGACATTTCTTACTCTGACCCTACTGAGTAACAATCAATTTTTTTAAAGTAAAATTTCAGATGATTGGGTCTTGAGCAGATGGAAGTATGGGAAAGTAAATTCTAAAAACAGGTAGAAAATCGCATATGAATATGATACCATTACACTATGTGGTATATAAGATAGTCAGGAAAATCCGAAAGCACGTTAGAATTAATACAATTCCATCTCTACAATTTGTATCACTTTTATCTTGAACTGAGTAGTTTATCCATTCAAGGTTTACTGTCTTTTTCTTCCTTGGGCTCTCTTAGGTCATACTTTGTACCCCAAACATAGTCTGATTAAGTTATATGCAATAAAGTGAGAACTAATGCATGGCCTTCCCTGTGTCCTTCTCTCATTTCTATTGTCCCCCTCCCTCTTTCAGTTTCTAATTTTATAAATGAAGATTATTTTGTTTTTCTCCCTCTTCTGATGCAGGCAGAACCCAGCTACCCAAGAAGGCCACTGTACAAGTTTTTAGTTGATAACAATGCCCCAGGAGTGTTTTATAATTTTTGAGTAGTAAATAGTGGTAGCCCAGTGCCCCAAATACTGGATTTTGAAAACTCCTCTACTGGATTTGAGACTTTTTTTTAAATTAGGTTGTGACTTTAGTTGTACAATTAATTGTCATATGGCTGTCATTGGAAAATATAAATTGCTTCATCACAGGCATCTAGTTACTAGAACAGCCTTTTAATTGTTACAGTTGACTACAGGGGATAAATATACAAGGGCAAGCAAGGATCATGTAGTTAGACTTATTTAATCATCGGATTGGGGTACGTGAGTAAACATCTTTTTAATTTTTTCACTGAATGATATATTTCTCCTTCCCCTCATTCTAAAACATGAAAAGTTAAAGATAAAGTGACCTGATAATCAAATTTTTCAGGACATGTTTGTAATTGACACACGTTTCCATTACTATTTACGAATGTGGATGAATTGTACATTGGATGTTGTTGGAACAGTTTTGGTGATTGCGGGAGCTTTGCCACTCTTCATTCTGGGGATTATTCCCTTGGTTTTCTTCTATTTCTCTATACAAGTAAGTATGTAGATTTTTATTTATATTAATTGCTTACCAGCCCACAGTCACATATAGTTTCAGACCCACTTAAACCTTCTGTTAGTCTAGGTTCTCCAGGAAGCAGAATCCAAGAAAGGATTAGCTATACCAGAGATTTACTGAGGAAAATGGCTGTAAAAGATAAAAGAGAGTGATCAGGAGAAGGACTGGGCTGAACAAGTCAGATCTGATCCCTGTGAGGGAGAAAAAGAAGGAAGAGGGTTTGGGTAGAAAGAATCTTGGACTGCTGAGCAGTTTCATTAACAAGATCACTAGAGCCTGTGGGAATTCCTCAGTCGAACTTCCCCTTGGGAGAGTTTGACTTCCCCACTGGTCTCTGGCATGGGCCTGCTTTAGCACTCCTTGCCATGCTCAGTTGTTGGCTGGGAACAACCCATGGAAAAAGTGGCTTTCACGCTAATACAGTTGCGGACCCAGTGGTGCAGCAGCTGGGGCTGTCAGTCAGTCAGTCAGCTATGCTCCCTGAAACAGGAGAGCTGAGTCTTGCATTTTTATGGACACCACAAAACCTACATGTTGTTTACATTTTAACAGAAAATTAATTTGCCTGCATATCCAAGAGAGATCAGATACTACCTTTTTGTCCTGTTATTTCAGATATCAGCAAATGGTTGCTGGAAGAGCAAAGTATGTCTTTCATGACACTTATGTGATATCTTCATATTAAAATGTGGTCAAGCAATTTAAACTCCAAAATTATGTCACCATAAGGCCACGGTTGGAATACAAAATTTCTTAACAT
>NW_012147997.1:1259478-1260712 GCF_000956105.1 Propithecus coquereli | reverse complement strand
ATAGATAGAATTAACAATATTTGATAGCACACCGAAGTGACTAAAATCAATAATAAGTCAGGGTATGCTTTAAAATAACTAGAAGGGTAGAATTGGAATGTTCCTAACACAAAAGAAATGTTAAATGTCTGAGGTGATGGATACCCCAATTACCCTGATTTGATTAATTCACATTGTATGCCTGTATCAAAACATCATATGTACCCTATAAACATATACAACTATTATGTACCCATAATAATTTTTAAAAACCCTGTATTTCCAAATTTGTGTTGTTATATTCAACATTTCAATGAAATTAAAACTGAAAATATTGTAAAATGGACCATTATTTTATATCTCACTAAAGTAGAAATAAAAACACTTCTAGTTAAGTTAGGACACTCCATAAATTGTAAGATACATCCCAATTTCAGTGAGTTATAAAAATGAAATATGATAACCTGTTTTTAAAAGGCACAGTGATTTGTCCTCTACTGATGTGTAGGGTAAAATACGGAACTTATGATTACAACTTTGTGGGGATTTACATTGAGAAAAATGTCTTAATATAGTCAGCTCATAATTATTTAGAGTCTGCACAATTTCTAAATTGATTGCATCCTTATTGCCTATAACTTCTGCTCCATTTACTCATCATTAACATCTCTGTGAATGGGAAGGAGGAGGAGAATAAATCAGTCTGTTTTGTTCTCTTTAATTAATTATAATTTGGGAGGGCAAAGAATGAGACTATCAACAGTATAATATTTAACTTATCGGTATATTTCACTCATCTGTGTTACTTCTGAGCCCAAGTTCCATTAATGAACAGGGCAGATGGTAAAGATAACTTGAATATATCTTCTCCAGTCCACCTATGAAGCTTTCCTCTTTTGTTTATCACTTTTCTTCTTTTGTTCCTAAGTCTGAAGAAGAGGTGTTCCTCCTCCCAATAAAAATCTAACATTTCCAGTGTATTTTTGGTAATATCGCTTCCTGTCTTCTCTGAGGCCTTGCCCATTAACTCTCTCTTCTGATTCCTACCCCTTGCTCCTCTCAACCCATAAATATGCTAAAATATTTTCTATATCCTCCAACTCCTACCTGAACTTTGAATGTTCCTTTGGATTTTCCCCTAGGTCTCGTCTTTCCTTCTCATATAAATTTCATGAAAGATTAGTCTACTTTCACAATCCTTAGTTACCAATATTCAATTTGCTTAGTCCATTTGCCATCTGATGACTAATATACA
>NW_012147997.1:1258074-1259428 GCF_000956105.1 Propithecus coquereli | reverse complement strand
GCTCAAGCGATCCTCCTGCCTCAGCCTCCCGAGTAGCTGGGACTACAGGCATGTGCCACCATGCCTGGTTAGTTTTTTCTATATATTTTGAGTTTTCCAATTAATTTCTTTCTAATTTTAGTAGAGGCGGGGGTCTCGCTCTTGCTCAGGGTGGTCTTGAGCTCCTGAGCTCAAACAATCCGCCCGCCTCGGCCTCCCAGAGTGCTAGGATTACAGGTGTGAGCCACCGCGTCCGGCCCATGTTTCATTTCTATACCTATACTCCATTATTCCTCCTACTTCATGTATGTTCCATATTCTTTCTGTCTGCCTGGATCTTACTTACCCTTCATGGTCCAGGTCGTATTTCATTTTCCGTGTGAAGCATTCTCTACCAAAATAGTGCATAAAGATCTGACTCACCTATGTATTATGGAGTTATCATACTGCTAGTATTACCAGCTTTTTTTTTTTTTTTTTTTTTTTAGGCAATCGTAGATTGCCTCCTCAATGAGATTGTAATTTCTCTGAGGGTAGAGACTATGTCTTATATATTTTTTAAAAAGTCTAGAAACAGAAGGATGGTATTGAGGATCAATTATATCTACTTAGAAAAAAACCACTCATGTTGCAAATACAATTTTCCGTAATGGTCTCATGGTTGGTAAACTATAACAGGGTGACCAGGAGTGGAAAAGAGTCTAGCGACCATGTCTTGTTAGGGGGAGTTGTAGAGTATAAACTCTGAATTTGGATTCAAGCACCTGGAGTTCTAGTCACCTTCCCGACGCCTGTGCCTTGCACATCATTTCTCTGGCTCTAGGTCTTTCTCCTGTGAAATAGCAGATTTGATATAGATGTGTGCTATACAAAATGTGGTTCCTGGACCCAAGGGCCACAGGCCTATTGGATCAGAGTCCCTTAGGGGGGGCCCAGAAGTCTGCATTTTAACAGCCCCTCCAGGTGATTCTTACTGAAGTGAGAGAAGCATTGATCTAGATCAAAGGTTCTTAAACTAGATTTCCTGAACGGTTTCATGGAAGAACTCCATGGCTTCTACAATTCACTGCAATTTTATAAAAATCTCTTGAGTATGTATGCATATTTACATTTGTCTAGAGAAAAATGTTTTATCCTTAATCAGCTACTCAGAGGGTCCATGACCCCTGAAACATATTTTCTGGTCTAGATAACCTATTAAATTCCCTTGTGGCCTCAGAGTTCCATAGTCCTTTGTATTCTCCAGAGTATTTAGCAAAGAACAGAGTTCATAAGCTGCAAGCTAGCAGGCTGTATATAGATTGAGATATGTTTTTATTTAGCTTGCTCAGTGTTTTAACCAATTGAAGACATTTTAAAATCAGGAATTTTACAT
>NW_012147997.1:1255103-1256596 GCF_000956105.1 Propithecus coquereli | reverse complement strand
TTCCTTAAAGGAGAATAAATGAAATATTACATAGTAGTTGGGCACATTTTAATTTTTAGAGAATAATTTTATCATATAAAAAGTGTATATAATTGGAAAGATAATTGATTTTACAGTGGGATTTTAAAAATGCAATACATCATTTTGGCTAGTGTTCTTTTCCTTTGCTTTTAAATTCTGATCAAATTTTAAAGCAAGGTTCTGCAAGTATATTTTTATGCAGAGGAATTTTTTAAGCTGTCATCATGTAAAAATCCTATGTTTGACTGAATTCCAAGTAAATGGGGGAATAAAAGGAAAGCAGCTATTGATGTTTACTTCTCGATTTCCAGGGGACAGTTAGTACTAAGTGCATCAAAACCTTTTCATCTCTCTTTCTTAAGAATATATTCCCTTTATCACAGGTGGCTGTCTGTTAGACTTGAATTTCTTGGCAACGTAATGGTGTTCTTTGCTGCACTGCTTGCTGTGCTGGCTGACAATTCCATAGATTCAGCAATAGTTGGTTTATCTATATCCTATGCCCTAAATGTAAGTAAATAATGATTTTTGCCATACAGGATATGTTTATACTCCAATTAATTAAACATTCTTCTCCTTTGCCTGTCTAAATTATAGATTATATTGACTAAGTAATGAGAGACAAATTTGGATTACCCTAGAGGCCTCTTTCTCTCTGTTTGGGTAGTAGCAGGAATCTGGCTCAACAGTTCTACGTCAGCTAATAGGATTCTGATAGGCTGATACCCAAGGCTGAGCACTAAGGCACCAGGAAATTCCTGCTGTTCCATAGTTACTCGGAAGCTTCTGCTGTCTTACCCTTATAGATTAATAGAGTGTTACAGGGTAGAGCTCCTCTTCACTAAGGCCAGTGCATCCAATTTGCCCAGCCTAAGCAAGAAAATAGTGCAGGCTCTGGGGAGAGTCTAAGTGCTGCTTTTCCTTTGCTTGTAAGTTTTTCCCTAATAAGCTCTATTTTATATTACACTGCAAAGCACAAGTGGTATGAGTGTGTTCTTGCCCCCTTTGTAAAATAGCAAGTGCCCTTAACTGTTTAATATAATTCCACATTATTTAGAAGATAAGTCTAGATGATTTTGGTTTATGCCCTTAGTCCCTTATTCAAAAACTTTGAGGCCTGTTGCATTTCAGAATTCAGAATTTAGGCTTCTAGAAAGGGAATATGGCACGTATCTATATGCAGGGCCTGGGGCAGACCCCCATAATCAAACATTACTGTGTTTTGCAGTGAAATATGCTAATATACTTTTCAAGTAGGTTAAATAAACATTTTGAAGAGCCCCGTATCAGTTGAAGTGAGGTGGGCCACCAAATGGTTTGGCACCAAACTCAAGAGAAAATTAGATTGTCAAAGCTTTTTGACTTTTAGAAATAGGTTACAAATAACAGCTTTGCAGAACCTACATTTGGGAATACGGTGAGAAGAAAGTATAGTTTAAAGAAAAAAAGGAAACGAGGTTAGGAGAAAGTCA
>NW_012147997.1:1253796-1254814 GCF_000956105.1 Propithecus coquereli | reverse complement strand
TCTGTTTCCCGCATTTAGTGGATTAACTGCCTGGTCACAATTTCAACATCTGATGCAGAGCTTTTTCCATGGTAGATACTCAATCACGATCATTTGAGATCACTGTCAAAGAGAAATTTTGCCTGATTATGCTCTAGTGGTGCTGTCCAGAATTTGGGCCTTTTGCTGTGTTGTGTGGGTATATTAGTCTCCTAAGGCTCCTGTAACAAAGTATTTAATAACCTATTCATAGTAATACGATGAACTGGGTGGCTTAAAACAACAGAAATTTATTTTCTCAGTTCTGGAGGCCAGAAGTCCAAAATCAATTATGCAGGCAGGGTTGGTTGAGAATCTGTTTCATGCTTCTCTCTTAGCTTCTGGTGGCTGTCAGCAATCCCTGGCATTTTCCCTGGTTTATAGACACATCACTCCAGTCTCTGCCGTTGTGTCTGTGTCTGTGTCTTCTTTTCTGTCTGTTATATGAACATTCAGCATTGGATTTAGGATCCATCCTACATCCAGGCTGATCTCATCTTGAGATGTTAACTTAATTACATCTGCAAAGATACTATTTCCAAGTAAGTCATAATTCAATAGGTACCGGGGATTAGGACTTATATGTCACTTTTTGGGATCACTCTTTAAATCACTACCCAGGGGTCTTGTAGTTTTTAAACCACTGAGGCAATTTCAGGTACATCTTTCCAACTGTCTCTTTCTGTCCTCTAATTAGAGATATTACATGGCAAGCTCTCGGCAGATTCGGCGGTTGGCAGGAGCTTCCCGTTCTCCTATCATTTCCCACTTTAGTGAGACTCTATCAGGAGTGTCCACTATCCGGGCATTTGGACATGAACACAGATTCATTCAGGAAAACAAAGAGGTGGTGAATGAGAACTTGGTGTGCTTCTACAACGATGTAATTTCAAACAGGTAAGTCAGATCAAAACACCTACCTTAGGATCAGTCTCTTCTTAGATATCTTGTTCACTAACTTCTAAACAGAAAGAGTGTTTTGTAATGGCATTTCACCCAA
>NW_012147997.1:1242735-1244326 GCF_000956105.1 Propithecus coquereli | reverse complement strand
GGCTCGATATCGAGATGATCTTGGTTTAGCATTACAAAATATCACTTTCAAGACTCGTGAGGAAGAGAAGGTACCATATATATATTTCATATATTTCATTTTCCCTTTTATCTGAATACATTCATTGTTAAGTACAATATGATATTGAATGTAAGGTAGTCTTTTCTTAAAAATTTCATATAAAAGTAATAATATGTGGTTGGTGGTTAGAGAATAAGTTTCCCCTCTATAAAGAAAGAAATTTTTTTAAATTGCTTATACACTGTTGTGAAACATAACTTTAGTGTACATTATTTTTACTTCCTCTATAAAGCAATTTATAACAATAAGTAAAATAGTTATCTACAAAACAGTAAATCCATATTATGAATTATTTGTATAGTCAATGACATTATGTTTCCCAAGACTATTAGAGAGATGGAAAGATGCCTGAAATGTAATTTAGTTAATACAAGCAACCTACAAAACTGTTGATAGTATGATCCCAGTTTTGCATTTTTAAAAAAGCAAACGTAGACATTAGCACATGTATTTTGGGAACATAAATATGGGGGGAACAAATGAAATCATTCTGGAATTTTGATTATCCAAATTGATTCAATAGATTCTTGTTTCTTCTTTTTTTTCTCTGATGTATTTGTCAGATTTAAAATTTTATATTAAGACAAGCCAATGACCTTAATGTTCTCTTTGCCTACTGTTCCTATTAATACTAACACATGAATCAGCAACCAGAAGAGATTGCTTTAGTTCTCATGGTCAAAGGGACATGTTTAATTACTGGAATGTTTATAACAAGCCAATTATTTTGGCCAGGAGTCAAATCCTTAAACATTATCCATGGCCATCCACAATAGTTTTAATGCTAAGTTGTTTGGACACACCAGGGAAATTTACAGGCATTCCTTTGGATTTTCTAGCCTATTTGGCAAAAGGTTCCAGTGCCTTATACTTGTTTGTTTGCTTGTTTGTTTGGGGGAAAGGAGGGTAGAGAAAAACCTCATTTTTTGAAAGTTCCAGTAAAACCATTTCATCATCGGCGCCTCCTCTGCCCTTGCCTTTATCGGCTGGTTCAGAGGTGGTTCAGGGATGATCTGCTTTTCCTCGGGCTGCGGGGGTTCTCTAGTTAGGTAGTAACTAATTCACTACAAGTAGAGGGAGAACACATATTAGCCAGAGCCTCTCCAGTGAGTAAAGAGTATCTGGATAAAGACTGATCCTTAGAAGTCACATTACATCTTCCATGCCACTCAATATTAGTCTAGTTAGAAAATTAGATCCCACTCTCATGGCACCTATGGTATCTGTAATCAGTGCACAGGCCCTGTTCCCTTACAGACAGTGTGGTGTGAACTGTTTAGGATCATTTCGTTACAGATTGGAATTGTCGGAAGGACTGGGGCAGGCAAATCAACACTATCAAATTGCTTATTTAGAATTTTGGAGAGATCAGGAGGCAAAATCATCATTGACGGAATCGATATATCCACTATTGGACTTCATGACCTTCGTGGCAAACTTAATATTATTCCACAGGTAAAGTGTTTTGCCAGTAGTCTTTCTTAACTCGCTCCAAGTGAACTTTTTTTTT
>NW_012147997.1:1239491-1240834 GCF_000956105.1 Propithecus coquereli | reverse complement strand
AGGGGAAGGGAAGGGGAGGGGAGGGGAGGGGAAGGGAGGAGAGGGGAGGGAATAAGAAAAGAAAAGAAAAGAAGAGAAAAGAAAAAAGAAAAGAAAAGAAAAGAGAAAAGTATGAAATGTCAGTATTTAATTGAATCTTCTTTTCTCAAGACTGCTACTCTAAATAGCTTTGTTCCTTAAAAATGCTATAAAGGGTTACTTTCTCTCCATCACTGTTTGTTGTCTTAAGACTGTCCCCTTTAAGTGATCAGAGATGCAAGGAAAGTGAGCTAGATCCCTTGAATGGCTGGCATGGCATGATTCCCAACTCTTCCTTGATAACTTTCTCCCTTCCTCTCTGTGTTGCTGCCACATAGGCTGGTTTCCTTGCTGTTTCATGAGTTTGCCAGGCCAGCTCATGGCTCCCTCGGGGATTTTGCATCTGTAGTTTCCTTTGTTTGAAACAAGTTTCCAACAGAAATCTGCATGGCTCACTCTCCACTTCCTTCAGGTCTTGACTTAAAAGGCAACTTCTGAGAAATTCTTTGGCAAGCTCATCTATAAAATGCCCACCCCACACCCACGTTATACCTCCTTCTGTGTGTTTGACTTCTTCTTAGCATTTATTATACACATATTATATATGAAATTACTACATATATTGTTGTACTATACCTTTATGCTCTTCTTACTATGCATTTTACTCAATTATTATTATTATGTTTATTTTTTTCTGTCTTCTCCGTGAGAATGTAAAATGTACACAGATTTTTATCTGTTTTGCTCATTGCTCTAGTGTCTGGCACATAGTCATCCCTCAATAAAAAAATTTCTTGAGTAAAAGACAAAATGAATGTGCAGATTAGAAAAAGAATGAATAGTAGTATCATCAGAATTTTAGAACAGGAAGTGCGTTACCATAAAGTCCCTTGTTGAAGTTATTTTGCTTTTTTTTCTCATAGTGTGGGACAACTGCAGCTTGTCTGTCTTGCTCGCGCTTTGCTTCGAAAAACAAAAATTCTCATTTTGGATGAAGCAACAGCCTCCATTGATTTTGAGACTGATAACTTGGTGCAGACCACAATCAGGAAGGAGTTTTCCGATTGCACCATCCTGACGATTGCTCACAGACTGCATTCTATCATTGATTCAGACAGGTATGCTTGCTTTCTTCTCAGAACTACAACAATTTCTGCATAGCTAGATATTGGACTTACAGAACACACTAATTATTTGCCACTAATGAATGTTATCTGTGCTGGGAGATAAAAAATTTTCATGAATGGTATATAAAATATTTTTCCAAAACGATTAGAAGAAAAATTTAGTGCTCAAAGAATATTAGAAAACTCAATTTATTTCCT
>NW_012147997.1:1225245-1227776 GCF_000956105.1 Propithecus coquereli | reverse complement strand
ATTTTTTTTTTTTCAAATTTCATCAGGGGAACTCTCAATAACTTGCAGAAACTTTAGACCCATATGATTAGGTTCTTGAGGATATTAGGGAATGCAAACTGTTGTGTTGTGACATTTTTTATAATACCACATAAAACTGGCAGTCACTGAACTTCTTAGTTCATTTCCCTATCTACCCTATCTATTCATAATATTTGTCACTTTCTGTGTGCTACGCACCAACAAAAACGTATTGAAATATGTACTATTATCTCCATTTTGTGTTTAAGAAATTGTAAATTCTAAATTTAAGAATTTCATAAATTCTAAATCCACTTGTCAAAAATGGAAGGATTAAATAGAGTAAATCTTTAATTTTAACATTATCTGGTAAATAAGAGGTCTTACATGGATACTATCCAGCAGTTTAGTAAATGAACAAAAAAGATACTATGGGATTGTATTATGTGATGGGTAAGGCAGCACGGCATTGAGGTTAAGAGCATAGACTGGATTTGAACCCTAACTCTGCCACTTACTAGCTGTATAATCCTTGGAAAATTACCTAACGCATTCAAATTAACACATTAATTTCCCTATTTGAAAATGGAGATAATAATACCCACTCATATATTTGCTGGGAGAACACTAAATTGGTTGGTGTTAGTAAAACATTTAGGGCAGTGCCTGATACATAGTAAAAACTCCATTATGTACCACTGTGTAACAAATGAGTTCAAATTTTAGTACTTTAAAACCACAAAAATGAATGCTCTCACATTTTCCACAGGTGAGGAATCTGGAAGTCACTTAGCTGATGAATGGCTCTGGCTTAAGCTCTCTCATGAGGTGGCATTCAAATTGTCAGCTGTGGCTGCCTCATCTAAAGCCTTGACTAGGACTGGGAGGTTCACATCAAGGCAGCTCTCTCGCATACCTGGGAATGGGTGCTTGCTGCCAGCAAGGGTGCCTGTTTGCCTCCATGTGGCCTCCCCTCTTCTGGAGACCTTTTTCTTCACCTGTATTTTCCAGCATAATATAGCCTTAACTTACTTCTCTGTGCTTATTTGCGAGTGATACTTCTGTCTACCTTGTAAGGGTGTTTTGAAAATTAAATCATATAATACATATTATCACTTAGGACAGTGTCTGGCATATAGAAAACATTCAATAACATATTGACTATTATTTAAATATCAACAGTCATTTTTCCTTATAATTATAGTTTCATATTTACAAAATCACATCATAGGATACACTATTAAGTAAATAAAAAGGGCAAAATGCTTATGAAAGTCTATTCTGTGCACAGCAACATTGGGATAACTGGAGATTAAAATAAGACACGATTCTTGATGATACACAATATGATCTCAGTGAGATCAAGCAAAGGTAAGGGAGGCAGCAGTTAGATCAGCTCTCCTTCAAGTTCCTTCTAGCTCCCCTTTTGGTCACACTTTTCTAGATGCAAGTGCACCATTTGTAAGATACAAGAAGTCAGGACTTCCAGCTGTACTGTGAGCCACATTTCTCTAAATCTCCTTACGTAAAGAAAGACTATTTGGTGGTTCATGTGGCTGCTATGCCATTGGGTTAACAAGGCCACAGTAATAGGTCCAAACCATACAAAGGCTGACTGGCTTCTCTTGATGATTACTACCTGGAAAACAACAGCTGCTCACTTGTTATTTAGAGAACGACCAGTCTGAGCTTAGTTATCATTACTGCCCAAAGACAATAACCTTTCATCTTTCTTAGGAATGCTGCAGAAAAAGTAAAATAAAAAGGAACAGGCATACTAGTGAGATGTAAAATAGATTATAAATTGGAAAATATTTATGATAAATTTGCTCCAGACATTTAGAAGGAAAATGACACATATGCATTTTTTGTGTGCCCAGGAAAGTAACACAGGATCAATTTTTGAATTCATGTTTATAAAACTCAAGTCATCGTTAATGCACTTGTGTGTTGGTTTATGGCCATTTTTTAGTTTTCATACATAGAGTAGAAAATGTAATGTGGTGATGAAAGAGGAAGACTAAGATGAATGATTAGAACACAAAACAGTGGAGTGCAATAGGAACTAGACATAAATAGTAAAACGATTTCAGTCCCCACTAATTCCCTCTGAACATCAGCTTCTGGCTTTCTGTTCTGAGCATTTGTGCAACAACTTCCAGCTATTACAGGACAAGAACACACTACTGCTTGAGCTATGTTGCCATATCTGTCTATCATTTTACAGAGTTAATGGACAAGAATTATTGTTGGCCACAATGCATAAGATCTTGAAAACTGTTGTTTCATATATTTTGTCTAATTTTTTAGTTGATACAGGCAGGAGGGAAAGTCAGTTCCTTTTATTCCATCTCGGCCAGAAGTAGAAGTCTAACAAAGGACAATTTGATTAAATGTTTAACCATATAATAAGGGTCATAAATTCAAAAAGTACAAGGAGAAAAAGAAGGAAAGCAAATAAAGAAGTGTAAACAACTAAGGGACTTATTGTTCTTAGGTAGAAAGAAGTCCCAAAGTAGAGAGCACAAAGT
>NW_012147997.1:1219465-1223265 GCF_000956105.1 Propithecus coquereli | reverse complement strand
CTGTTTGCCTCCATGTGGCCTCCCCTCTTCTGGAGACCTTTTTCTTCACCTGTATTTTCCAGCATAATATAGCCTGGTCTTCTTTATGTGGCAGCTGGGCTCCAAGAGAGGGAGCCAGCAAGCAAGAGGGCACATGCAAGACAGAAGCTTGTCTTTTTTAAACCTAACTTTAGAAGTGACATCCCAGCATGTCTGCCATATTCTGTTCAGTAGGAGTCATTTAATCATTAAAAGTCATTTAAAAGTCATTAAATCTCGCCCAAATTGAAGAGGATTATACAAGGAAGTGAATACCACGAGGTAAGGATCATTGAGGGCCACATTAGAAGCTGCCTACCTCAATAAGGAACTGTGTATTTGTTAAATAAAATAAATATGGAAGTGTCACTATATTTCCTTATATATTTGAGTCCTTGCAAGAGGGTCAAGTCCACCATCTTTATCTAGGGGTTCACCTTAAAAGACTACGCTAATAAAATGTTCCTTTTAGCAAAAACAATTATATTGAGTTTTTTGGTCCAAAAACTAATACTTTATTAGAAAGTATAAAGTATTAACCATTGACCAAAGGATTACATTAGCCTGGTATGCAGGATTATTTATTAACTAGCTAGATTAGCTTAGTTTAGTTTAGCTCTTGGCTCCATTATGGTCAGAGCCATGAAATGGGATTCAGAATTCTAGAGATAGTGTTCACATCATATAATAACTATCTCTTCTAAATTAGGAAAGTAAGTGGAAAGTATGTAAGCAATCTCAGAGACAAGAAGCAGGGAAATGTACATTTCTGGAATGAGGCTATAGCTATTGAGGTCAAGTGCCATAAGCATCAAATTAGCTTCATCCTTCCTTTCTTATTTACATACCTTAAAAATGTACTCCAGCCTAGTCCTGAATGGAAAACAAAGTACACAATTTAAAAAACAAACTGCAAAATGGTTATTTATTTACACTAAAACATGAATTACCTGTATACACACAAATTTAAGAGGCACAATCTTTTATGCACAGTAATTGTAATATTTAGTCCATGTTACACACAGTAGTTATCTGTTCAGTCAGTGGTTTGAGTGGAAACAGTACACCAAAACATTCCTAATACAAAATAAGTTACTCATTTACATGTTCTATTCACACAAGACACTTAATATTTTAAGTTATATACTTCAAAAAATACTAGCTAAATGTACAACTAAAGTATACTGTTTGTCTTATGAAAAATGACTTCGGATTGTTATTCATAAATGATCCCTTTCAGGATGCATTCTTACCTTCTAAATAAATGCACTACATTGATTTCAAGACTATATATAGCCCCGTAAAATATGATTGAAAACAGACATTCCTTCATTTTGTTAAAGGTGTAACTATACTAGAGAATACGCTAAACTACTGCCCCCAAATTCCAACACTGCCATTCTGTTTCTCAGATAGAGTCAAATTATTTAAATTCCAATATGAGAATTAGCTTAGTATGAGATTAGCTGTCTGCCTTGTTTTGTAAATTGTTTCCTTTAAAAATTGTTAACACATTACTAGGTTGTCTTGAACTATCTCAAATATTTGAGAAATTCAAGCTTTTTTTAAAAAAATTTAAAATGGTTTAGGTTAAAGCTGATACTATATGTGGAGATAAATTGAACACTTTTAAAGACCTTCATAAAAAGATTTTTTCAGTGTTAAAATCTATTAAAGATTTATATAAAGTCCAAGAGAGGATTTGGAATATTTTCATACTGCAGTGTAGGATTCATCTTTGGCATTTCTTCATTAGTTCTAAAATAAAACATATCAATGCACATTTTATATTTTTCTATTTACCTACTACAAACATTTTCTCTACACAAAAGTATTTGATTGAAATTTGTGTGTTAACAGCAATTTCACTGGTAAGAAACATTTTTTTAATCAAAAAATATTAACATTCAGCTTTTTTTGCTGAGAAGCTGAAAAGTTTTGATGTTGTTGAAATAAATTTGCTTAGTGATCCCCTTTTTAGTGATTGGAAATTCAACACCTTTTAAATTCAACAATGGATAAAGAAAATATCCTTTATATTAACAAAAATGTTGATCAGGATAAAATTTTTGAATAATATGAAGCATTCTTCTATTAAGGAAAAAAAATATATAAATATATCTTCGAATAAAATGAGTATCGTAGAAATCAAACTGCTATATTTTCTTCCTTGGTCCCTGTGGCTTTTAAGGAAATAAACTAACAAAAAAACAAAACATACAACTCAAATGTTGATTTATGGAAACCTTCCCACGGCACCTTTCCCATGTTACTTCTAGTATTGACAAACATTTTGTTCTCATTGCATACTAACCTGATGGCTGAAAATAGTCCAAGTGTAACTATTTAAAAATAATAGAAAACAATAGGGTTTTTACAATCGAACACATTTTCCTTATTTAAAACTAAATATGAGAAAAAATTTCAGTGAAACAGAATCAAATACCATTTGATAGCTCAAATGCATGCTACATTCCCTAGGGTTCACTGAAAATATAAACAAAGAAAACAAAAATGTGAAACCATTACAGTAGGTAATTAATGCTGTTTAGCAATGTCTGAAAAGGTCTTGGATAACAAAAAACGAGATAGTAATGGTGGCTTTATTGTCACATTAAAATATTTTAAAAATGCAATTAATAATTTCCTATTTTCTAACCAACAAAATCATAGAAATTCACAGAATGATACATAAGAGATGACGGAACTAGAATATAAATTAGGTATTTCTACTATCTGGTATAGAAACATTTAAATAAATCTGTACCTGTTTTAGAAAGAAAATAAACTGATTTATTAAACACATAAAAAAACCGAGAGAATGTAGATTATGAGAATATGACACATAATAGGACACTAAATCTGTGAAAAGTAAAATTTGTCAGATAATGTGGCAGTTATCAAATATTATGTATGCAGCTTATATTAATAATACGGCTATCTCCCAGCCAATGTAAATACCTGACACCAATACTGTCCTTCAAGTAGAGTTCAAATTAATAGTTACATGTGATAACCAAGTAAGGAAATTACCAGTTCCTGCTAAAACAATTTAGTAAGAACTGGGAATCTCATAATTGGCACTATTTAATGTTTACAGAATATGTTAAGTGCCTATGGTTACCTACCTCCAGAATCCAGGAAATATAGTCACTTATACTCTTATAAGAGAGTTTTACCTCAATTCTTTCATTTCAGAAGTATTTGTTAGAATGGGATCTCTCCAAAATCAAATAGGATCAATCTGGTCACATATAATCCTAAAATAAAATGCTATGTAAAATTTTCCTACATCTAAATGTAGGTAAATCTGTGAGATATTTTAGATAGAGACTTTCTTTTTTGGAGGAAGTAGTCTGATAAAGGGGAAAAGATCATCAGACAAGATCACAAATTATCATCATTCCTCCAGAATTCAGTTGAAGTTAGTTTTTTGTAAATGCTTATTGGGAATTTCTAAAGCACTAACTTGGAGAGGCCAAGAGCCTCCATCAATCCCTGCTTGGATAGCCACTCCCGTTACCACTGCTAGGTCAGGGTCTACAGACGTGTTGGGATCCTTTCCAAAGAACTCCTGAATGACTTGGCGGATTCGAGGAATACGAGTAGAGCCCCCAACTAAAACCACCTCATCAATCTCAGTCTTTTCCAGGTGGCCTTCTTTTAATACTTGCTGAATGGGGATGAGTATCTTCTGGAAGAGATCTTCATTAAGGGTATCAAAGAGCTTCCGTGATATTTCTGTTTCAAATAAAACCTGACTTTCTCCACTTTTCTTTTCA
>NW_012147997.1:1214691-1218200 GCF_000956105.1 Propithecus coquereli | reverse complement strand
ATTCTGTCTCTAAAAAAAAAAAAAAAGATAAAGTAAAAGAAAAATTATTTCAAAGGAAAAATATAATGTAATAAAAATCCCCAGCATTTAGCTTGGTTTGAAAGCATCTGGATAAGAGAAAGCAAAACGCAGAGGT
Source organism: Propithecus coquereli (assembly GCF_000956105.1). Classification (NCBI taxonomy): domain Eukaryota; kingdom Metazoa; phylum Chordata; class Mammalia; order Primates; family Indriidae; genus Propithecus; species Propithecus coquereli. The sequence continues at coordinate 1,218,064 of NW_012147997.1, read as the reverse complement.
TAGGACACACTATAACTTACATCTCAACTTTTCAAACAGGTTTAATTCTTTAACCTAAGACAAAAACCTTTAAACAAAGATTTAGAATGCAAAGCCTATCATTTCCTAGGGAACACTAAAATTAGATTTTCTAAAGCCATCTACTTTATAAAACATAATATCAAACGAAATACATTGATCACTCTTCATTTTAAAGCAATTTTTCTTCTCTCTGTTCCCTTCCTTCATCGTCACCATGAAAAGTCCTATTGGCTCAGTGAGCTATAACTGGCAATGTATTTATTTGATTTATAGGATGCCCAGTCATTTTTTGAGACTTAACTTTTTGCTGTAAATGCACATAAGTGGTGATATAAAATTACATATACATAAAATTACCAAAATAAAGTCAAGGAATTCTGGAAAAAAACGTACTACATATTAAATATGTTAAGGAAAGCACTGCCTGAACCTCTTTAAACTCTCCTTGTATTTTTCTTACCAGACATTGCTCGGGTTAGAAACATTCCTCCTTGTTTATTCAGTAATGATACATCTAGAGTTCCTCCGCCCAAGTCTATCACCAAGACATGGAAGACATCAGCCTTGTGGAGACCATAGGCCATAGCTGCCGCTGTGGGTTCATTTATTACTCTCAAGATCTTCAATCCTGTAAGATCGGTTGAAGGGAAGAACTCTTAAAAGGATGCTATTAACAAATTCCTTCCCACTCAACCTCATAGTGTGTTTCTGTCTTCTATGACATGAACTCCACTGAGTAATAATGACAGCAGTCACAAACTCAATAGAAATATGAAATAAAAACAATAAATATAGGCTCTTCCAAATAGTATCATTAAAATTATTCTGAAAGATTACAACATAAATAAATAAAAGCCCAGGTTCAGTGGAATAAGTTACTTTGTTCTTCATTAATTTTTAATTTTCAATCTCTCAGCCTTTTCTAACATTCATATTCTACTTGAGAATATATGAGCAATAAAACTTTAATCATTGTATACCATAAACTAATGAGATAAGCTTATTCTACAAAGGCAAAATATTGGGTTTCCTGGAACAAAATTCATGCTTTAACCTAACTGCCATACTTAATGAGTGGTCTGGGAAGTAATAAGGCATTATATTATGAGGAGCCATAACATTCAAATTCTAAAGAATGCTTCCAAAGATCGTAACACCCTTCCCTTTAGCTCTCTGACTTTATCATTCACTCTACTCTGGCCAGACTGGCCAACTTCCTATCCTGTTACACACCAGCAAATTCCCATTTTATGGCTATTGCACTGGCCATTTCCTTTCCTTGCAACTCACTTTCTCCATCTGTCTACATAGCTATAACTACCTTAACTTCCTTCACATATGCTTAAATGTCATTTTCTCAATGAGGCCTATCCGATCACCTTATTTCAAACCTACAACCCCCAATCCCCTGACCACCACCAGCAATCCTGATCCCTTATCATGTTCTCTTATATCATAGCATGTTACTTTCTGAAGTATCCTGTACCAGTGGTGCTCAAGGAGGAGTGATTTTACCTTCAGGAGACATCTGGAAATATATGGAGGTATCTTTGATTGTCACCATCACCACTTGGTTATGGAGGGCGCTGTTAGGACTTAGTGAGTAGAGGCTGGGGATGCTCCTAAATATTCTGTGGTGCACAGGACAGTCGCCCACAACAAAGAATTATCCAGCCCAAAATATCAGTATTACTGAGGGTGAAAAATCCTGTATTAAACTTATCTTTTCTGCTTATTCTATGTTTCCCTCCAGTAGAACACAAGGTCCATGAGAATAAAGATTTATTAATTTTATTTACCAAGGCACTCAATATTTGCTGAATGGGGCTAAATGAATTCTCTTCCACCTCCAATTTTTTTTTTAAACATTACATTATCTACCTTAATATTAAAGAAAGCTTAGAAGAAAAACATCTCACCGTTAACACGTGTCCATGTTTTCTCTCAGCCTTTGCCATGTACCTATCTGACTGGTTCTTGTTACATACACATTTTACATTGTGCTACAGAGCTTGCATAATTATCATTTATAAAACTATATAAAAATCAATCTAATTTAACTACCATATAGTTTATGTGCCTGTAGTTAGGTGGTCTAGACAGTAATAAACCTTACTACAGAAGATTTTCAACCTAACAATTTTTTTTTTTAATTCAGGATATTATGGGGGTACAAACATTTTGGTCACGTGAAATGCGTTTGCCTCAACCAAGCCAGGGCTACAAGTGTGTCCTTTCCCCATACAGTGTGGCCGTTTCCATTAGCTGTTCTACCTAACAAAATTTTGAGAAAAATGCAAGTTAGGCAAGGGAGCTGTTACCTGCAAGGTTAGCAGCTTCAATTGTTGAATTTCTCTGTTTCAGATCAAATTCTGCTGGTACAGAAATGACAGCATTAGCAACTGGCATTCCAAGATACTCCTCTGCCATTTCCTTTAACTTCAACAACAGTCGAGAGCCAACATATTCTGGGGAAACGGTGATGGTCTCATTACTTGTCACAGAAAACTCAACCATTCCATTTTTGTTTAAGACCTGTAAATAGGATTTGAAAAAAAAAGTATAAAAGTTATGTATGTATATACATATATACATACTGGGCTTATTCAATAAAAATTTACCTTTACCTTTATAAAATTATATTTATTTGTAATCTATCCAGTGGATTCACCAAGATTAGAATTTATTAAATGTTACACTTTGAAATCTATAAAATGAATCCACACTACTGTTTTCAATAACAGCAGAACAAAATACATCACTAAGCACATCACTAGAACAGAGATGATTCTCAATATACATTTGTTGAATGAATGAATGAATGACAAAAAATAAGAAATAACAGTTGTTCAATCATGTATGTAACTCAGGATCTTTTCTCTTTTTCCAATTTACTTGTTTCTAAAAGTAATAGGTAATTGAAAGCATTTTCTAGTATATATTAACAAGAATAATTTTAGTACCTAATTATGTTCTTATCCAAGAATGAAATACCGTTTACATTACCATTTCCATGAAAACATGTATTGTGCGTTAGCTCATTATCCCTGATGGGTGTATACATTTTAAAAAAATAGATTAACTCTTAAACATACTACCTTAGTTTTACCAAGAGATCACATTAATATCAATATTAAAGAGAATTAGTCTGTTCTGAGAAATTATAAGAATTTTTCCCCATTTTAGTCCTCATAATTAGGTTTCAATCAAAAAAAATCTGATCTTTCAAAAAGTATTTCACCAGTTTGGAAAAAATATAAATGAGTTACACAGACACTACTAAAATGACATACAAACACACCAGAACCATCACAGCCCATGTGAAACAAAAACAACAAAAAAAATCAGATCA
>NW_012147997.1:1214039-1214641 GCF_000956105.1 Propithecus coquereli | reverse complement strand
CTGGGAATAACAAATCCCTTGTTTAATGTATTATTAAGATTTTAGGGAACAGGCATGCTATTTCATGCCAGTAACCCCAGCACTTTGGGAAGCGGAGACAGGAGGATTGCTTGAGCCAGGAGTTCAAGACCAGCTTGGGAAACAGAGAGAGACCCTGTCTCTGTAAAAAATTAAAAAAATTAGCCAGATATGGTGGTATGTCCCTATAGTCCCATCTATTCAGGAGGATGAGGCAGGAAGACCGCTTGAGCTCAAGAGTTCGAGGCTGTAGTAAGCTATGATTATGCCACTATACTTCAGCCTGGGTTAAAGAGTGAGAGCCTATCTTAAAAAAAAGGAGAAAAAAGATTTTATATAAAAATGGATTACAAATAACTGGGTTAAAATAATTTTAAACCAAATACATACTATTAAATAAACAGTGCACACATCACGGTTAAAATTTTTAAATGATATAAAAAGAAGTATCTTTTAATGATATGAAATAATTTTGCAGAAAATAGAGGCTGAGAACACAGATTGGCCTGTAAATAGCTATTTAAAAACACTAAAAGTCATTCTCAACAGAGGAAAGTGCTTTCTATAATGAAAAAGTAGGCATT
>NW_012147997.1:1203095-1209661 GCF_000956105.1 Propithecus coquereli | reverse complement strand
GAATTTTTATGGATAGGGTTATTCAATAAGCAGCACTGATATACTGTCTAATTATTTTTAAACTAATTTATTTAGAATCCCACTTCATTCCTTACAAGAAAAACCCTACATGGAAAAAGGTCTGAACGTTCAAAAGAAAAAAAAATAGCAAAACCCAACCCAACAAATACTCACATAAAAAGACTAGAGAAAAAAAAAAACAAGTGTATAGGATGGGAAAGGTCATAGTAAGCACAGTAAGATTCTAAAACCAATTTAAAAAAATTATTAAGAGATCATTTTACCATATAAAAATTTAAAACTTTGACAGCTCAAAAATAAAATAATATATCATCAGTTAAAAAAATAGTAAGGGAAAAATAACAAAAATGTGTAACAGAAGTATTTTATAGTCATTAAGGAAAAAAGAAAGACACCAAAAGAAAATAGGGCGAGGAACGAAAAATGGATCACTAAAGAAAATTAAAGCTGAATAGTACTCCATGGTATACATATACCACAGTTTATTAATCCACTCATGTATTGATGGACATTTTGGTTGTTTCCACATCTTTGCAATTGTGCATTGTGCTGCTATGAACATTCGAGTGCAGGTGTCTTTTTCATAGAGCGACTTTTGTTCTTTTGGGTAGATGCCCAAATGGGATTGCTGGATCAAAAAATACTCATAAATTTCTACAAAATCTGATTTCACCAGAAATCGAAGGAATGAAAATTAATGCAAGATATCGCTTTTCACTAGTCTAACTGGCGAAGACTAAAAAATAATAATTAGTGAAGATATAGGTACAACTTGGCAACATCAATCAAAAGCCTTAAAAAATATGTACACATTTGACCTAGCAATTCTACTTCTAGAATTTGTTAGAAAGAGTTCAGAGAAATATACAAAGATATGTGTATAAGGATATTCCCTGAACCTCCAACATTGGTGAAAACCAGGAAAAAAAGATATAATGATAGAGACTAGTCAATTAAATAATGGAATAGTCATTCCACGAGATCATTAAAGATACGATGTGAACCTATTAACTAATTGTCCATGGCATATTGTTGAGTTTCAAATAAGTTATAAAATAGCATACCTGGTATGATCTCTTTTATGTATACAAATATGTACACATACACACACAGAATATCTATGTATCTATAGTAAATGGGGCTTCATCAACCTTCCTACCACCTTGAAAGACCTAAATAGACACTCTGAGGATGGGAGAACAAGAACATAGTAAGATCTTAAGTTTCTGATAGCACTGGGGAGTTCTGAATTAACTCCCAGAGCTGCTGTGAAATTTCTTGTTATGTGAGATAATATAACTTCCATGCAGATTCAGCCAGTTGAGATAGAATGTTTTGTAATGTGAAGCCAAAGCATTAATTTAAACAATACACCAATATTAAGATAAATTTTAGATTAATCACTTACCTTAAATGGGTATCTACCAATTTCAGCCTCCAGCTCCTCTGGGGTAAAAATCTTGCCTATGAATCTCTTGGCATCATATATTGTGTTTTGAGGATCTGAATCTGCCAGCTCTAAGCTTTCATATCCCACATATACATCACTGTCAGTAAAAGACACCATGCTGGGTATGCTGATATGCCCATTTTCATCTGGAATGACCTTTACTTTTCCTGTACCAGGAAAAAACACCCCAACGGAACAATAGGTGGTGCCAAGGTCAATACCAATCACTTTAGGAGTAGGCAATGGTAAATACTGTTGTGCCAAATAGCCAGCCAACAGGAGAGTCAAAACAGCTGATCCTGAAATACAGTCAAATTAAAAGATATATCTTAACAAACTAGTACAGTATGTTAAATTACTATAGCAAAGTTCCTTTAATACCACTCTTTGAAACAAGACTGAAAACATAAATCTAAAACTGTTTTGTTATAGAATAACATTTCTCTCAGACATCAAGTTTTTCATAATGAAAATAAGTTATACTACAACTAAAAATGAAGTAATGACAAAAACGCCACGAAACTCTGTAACTCTGTTTGTGTAGTTCATTAATGGATGAAAAAAGGAATAAAATGTAAAAATATTTTGTTAATTGTGCTGATGCTGACAGGAAACACCATTCATCTGGAGTAAAAGCTGGACATAATCCAATTTTATTGATTAATTCATATTTAGAACTTATGGCTTTGTAAATAGCTTAATTATCATTAATAAAAAGAAACTCATTATTACTGTTTACACAACAAAAAATTTGTTATTGTAAGGCTAAAACTCTTCATTTTTGTATTTCCCCTCCTTTTCCTTTTCAAAAGGATTAAATAGGTAAATTGCATAAAATAATTTTGAAAATTGTTTAGGTATTACACTGTCACTTCATAACAGAACACAGTTAACTTTTCATGTATTTAAGTATAAACTAAGGACATCGTTCTTGCCGAGGTAATAATTAGGGGAGAAGAAGCACATGTCACCTAATGGCAATATATACGCAAGCTCCTTGGAGACAGGTTTTGTTCACTGTCGTATCTCCCACGCCAGGAAGAGCAGATGCTCAACAAATATTAATTAAAGAGAGAAAAAAAAAACGAATAGGAACAAATGATACATAAATCGTAAACACAGTGAAGATGCCACTATGAATTTAGAATTTATCTTGTCTTTGTTTTCAGGAAGCTGTTGTTATATACCTGTGTCCACTCATGTTACATGTGACTCAAAATGTAAATTTGTAGAACTTTGTGTTACTAACTGTTGGCTCATCTTCATCAACACACAATTCAAAGACATGAAACCAAGTGTCTATACCACTTTCCTCTTGCACCTACGGCCAAAATTTCAGAAGTGCTTTATCACCTTCTAGGCAAGGGAAGGGTAATTCCCAGCCTCATGTGGTGGGAAGAGCATCAGCATTGGGCAATACATCAAAGAGGCCTCAATCCCTCCAAATTCAGCATCCCCGGAGTCTACAGCTCCAGATGCTGCTGCTGCTCCTCCCCCTTCCTCCACGAAGGGGTCCTGGAGATGCTCACTCTTGTAGCCTTCCAAAGTCCCCAATTCACCCAACAGTTCAAAACCGAGGTTCTGTACAAAGAACGCTTCCCTAAGCCCGACATCCCACGGATGTACGCAACTGGTCGTCGCTGGCCCTACCTTGGCCTAGTTGGGCCTAGAGGCGGCCCCAACCCCACCCGCTCCGAACAGCCAGAAACCGCGTCTAAGTCACCTTTCCGACTCTCCTCCTGCTGCGCCAACAGGATCCAGGAAGTGAGACAACCACCCCCGCCCATGCGGCCTCCTCAAACCGCCTAGACGCCAGCGACAATAACAGGGACCCCCGGGCACTAACCTAAGATCGTCATCTCTCCGGCCATCACAGTCCCACCGAAAAGGCTTGGGATGACTGTACCAGACGTGAGGCCCCGCCCCCACGCCGCCCGGCATTCCCGCCGCCCACTGGGAAATGTAGTTCCGCTTTCTCGGAGGCAGCGGGAGAAGCTACCGCTCCGACCAGAGCAAGGACTTCATCTACCACCAGGTCGCGGGGCGGAGCGCCTCCATTCAACCTCTGCCTGTGACGACCGATCCGCCCGCCCACGTACGGACTGCCCAACCAATCAGACTGAGGTGGAGGAAAGCCACGGAGAAGGAATGGCGTTTATAATCAAACATAGCTCGAGGCAAAACTACGCTATTTCTTTAGCCCCGCCTCACCGCTTTCCATTCTGGGAAGTGTAGTTCGGGACCTCTCTCCTCTGCGCGGGAGGGAATGAGAGGGAGGCTGAGAACCGTTAGTTATTGTTCTCTTGGTCAAGTCTCTAATCAGGCCCAGGGTTCAAGCCTTTGTTCTTTCGTTCTGCTTCCTTTTAAAGTGTGTTTCTTTGCCTGAGATCTAGTTTCAAGATGGAGTTCCTCTGGTCCCCCCCGCCCCCAACCGCCCACTCCTCCTCGGTGGGAGAGCCTTTCCCGCAGTGCGGGGGCTATGAAAGGTCGGGTCCTACTTACAGCGCTGGGAACGAACAGCCCTGAAACTCCAAAAAGATCGTCACTCCTCTGTTTTTGTTTTGGGTTAAATGAATTCAAACATTCTGCGGTCAGTGCGATTTATGTAAAACAGAAGGGACACATTTTCTCTATTGCTAACACTGAAGTGAGCCATTAAATATAAACAAAACAAAAACAAAACCCTTTCTCTTGAATTAAGCCTTAAGTGGCCAGAATTGCCCTTGCTAAGCAAGTCCTATACCATATGGTGGCCATTTCGGACACTTACGGAATGTTTTTCAGGTTCTAGTCTGTGGTAGGATTTTTCTCTTATCTTGGTCACTGCTAGTACTTAATGGCTGCTTCTGAGAGTGGCTTTGTCATTATTGCTCTTAAAGTTCACAAGACCTAAGATGCTGGAGAACTAAATCTATGTCCTCACCTTAGGTAGAAATCAAACAATGCCTGTTGACAAGAGGTCAGCCAGCTGTGGGAATAAATCGCTACTTCCTAGCTGATTTAAAAATATAGATGGAAATGTTGATTATTGAAACTGAATCATGGCTAATGGGGATTCATTATAATATTCTCTCTACTTTGGTGTACTTTTCAAGCCTTTCATAATGTGAAGTATAAAAAGTTTGTGTCTATAATTGCCATTCAGGAAGATTCTTACTAAGAATGCACAATTCAAGCACTCATTTCTTGAATATTAGGTGTAATGGGCTGGAGTGTTCCGGGCAGAGGGAACAGAATTACCAAGAACATAGAAGCAGAAGATCATCTGTCCCACAGACTGGAAACTGCTGGATCATAAAGCATGAGGTAGAAGTCTGAGACATAAGACTAGAGACTTAAACCAAATCAAGAGGGTTAGTCATTTGTGGCAGGCACCGATCACTGCCATTCTCCCTGCCAACCACCCCTTTCTCCTTGCTTGTAGGATCCTGATGTGTTCAAGAAGTAGGTAGAGATTACATGGTCTCAGAGTGGAAGGCCTTTAATATAGGGGAAGAATTATGAAATTGATCTAAACAGATGGTTTTCTATTTCTGCCTTAATAAGTTACCACAAATTTATTTTCTTGAACAATCACAAATGTATTATTTTATAGTTCTGTATATCAGAAATCAGGTACGGTCTCGTAAGACTAAAATCAAGTTGTTGGCAGACCTATGTTCTTTCCTGGAAGTCCTAAAGGAGATTTTTTTTTTTTTTACTGCTAATTAGAGTTGTTGGTAGAATTTATGTCCTTGCAATGGAAGGATTGAGGTCCCCATTTTCTTGCTGGCTGTAAACTGAGCGCTGTTCCCAACTTCTGAGGCCACCCACATTCCTTATCTCAGGGATCCTCTTACTCCCATCTTCAAAGCCAGTAATAGTGGGTCAGGCCCTTCTCAGAGGATATCTTTTTGCATCTCTCTTTACATTCTTAGAGGCCATGTGATTAAATTAGACCTGCTTGGACAATCCAGGGTAATCTCTCCATTTCAATCTCTGTGATCATCTCATATCTGCAAAGTCCCTTTTGCCATGTGAGGTAAGTTTCAGGAATTCTAATGTGAACTTTGAGAGGCTATTGTTATAACTACCACAGTTTTTTCTGTGGTCCTCCAAATTCACATATGTCCACATGCAAAATGCATCGTCCCCCAAAGTCTCATCCCATTACAGCATCAACTCAAAGTCCAGAAAGCTCATCTACACCTTGTCAGTTTACAAGTCTCAAATTTCATTAACTAAATTGGTTAGTAACTGATGTCACTTATCCCTTCTCGTTTGCTTACAATCAGAGGAACAATGAAATACTTAGATAAGAATGCTGGTGAGACTATTCCAGTTGTTTCTCAGGGTTATAGTAATATTATAAAAAATGGAAAAGTCAAGGCACTGAGGTTGTGAAATATGGATGAGGGCAGGAACATGAGAAGAAATGTGTATATATTTATTTCTTCATTTTTCTTAGCAGGGAGTTAATAAATATTATCTGTATGGAGAATTTAAGAAATAGAATCAAGGTTAAAAGTCAATTTTCTATAGGACCAAAAAAATAATAAAATTTACTGTTCAATTTTTATTTATTTATTTATTTTTTGACAGAGTCTTGCTTTGTCACCCGGGCTAGAGTGTTGTGGCAACAGCCTAGCTCACAGCAAACTCAAACTCCTGGGCTCAGGTGATCCTCCTGACTCAGCCTCCTGAGTAGCTGTGACTACAGGAGCACACCACCACACCCAGCTAATTATTCTTTTTAGTAGAGACTGGGTTTCACTCTTGCTCAGGCTAGTGTCGAACTCCTGAGCTCAAGCGATCCTCCTGCCTCGGCCTCCCAGAATGCTAGGATTATAGGCACAAGCCACTGTGCCCGGCCAAAAAAATGTATTTTAAAAAGGGAATAGGTTATAGATAAGAAAAAGTGGAGTGCAATAAAAATATGTACATCTTTTCAGTTTTCCATGGAGGAATACCAAAGCATATCATTTAAAGTTAAATTTTAAAAATTCATGGAACAAATATATCAACAAAAGAAGCATTAAAAACAATAGATAACAGATTTAGGATCAATTTTTATTATCTCCATAAAGGGAATAAACTAAAAAATACCAGATTGTCC